>NC_090648.1:129091284-129358784 GCF_040937935.1 Hyperolius riggenbachi
TGTGAGTATATTTCTCGCATATGAACATTTGATCATATTATCTGAACATACTGCACCATATCGGGCTCTCGGTTCTCTTTTTGCTTTCTCTGAGTATTCAGTCTGGCTTTGCTCAGGAATCATTATAGCTGAGTCATTGTAGCAGAGCCAGAAGGGGCAGGCTTGGGCTTGAAAAGATATCAGAGAAGACAGACTCTGCTATAATAATTCCTGAGCAAAGCCAGACTGAATGCTCAGTCTGGGATTTTGTCAGGGCTGATTAGAAGCAGCCTGAGGAGTGAAGGATGCAAAATAGAGCAGGGTAGGTGTTTTCTCTAATGTTTTCACAGATATATATGGTAAAATACATGAGGGTGCTTCCTCTCTGGTTCACTGTAACTTTCGCTTTATTGGACAACTGTAGTGTGAGCTACGTGGAGGCTGCCATATTTGTTTCTTTAGAAGCAATTCCAGTTGCTTGGCTGCCTTGCTGATCCTCTGCCTTTAATGCTGTCCATCATGTGTGATATTGCTACCAATCATTTCTGCGCTCAATTTCTCATAACAGTGATTTGAGAAAGATAAGAAAAAATTTTGAAGAGAATCTAGCATATAATTGAGTGCAGAATTGTGCCATAAAAATGATGGGGTTGTAGAATTGCACTAACTTAACTTTTCTACCCAGCATTATAATTTTAGCCAGAGCCATAGAACAAGCATGCATTACAACAGGTGTTTGACATCTTCTGGTCTGATAAGATTAGCTGCATGTAGGAGAACAGAGGCGCCAAAAGGAAGATAAATGAGCTTAAAAACCAAATTCTTGGTATATAGAGGAGGTCGTGGTGGACGTTCCTCCTCCAAATAGACATACGACTGTAGTAAAGACAGTCAATATATTTTATTTTTGAACTCCAATTATGCAACGCGTTTCGCAGGTTTGATCCCGCTTCATCAGGCAATAACCAACGGAGCAATAGTATATGTGGTCAGTAGAAGAGCCAGGCACCTCTGATTAGCTACATGCTTGTTTCTGGTGTTATTCAGACAGTACTGCAGCTCAATAGACCAGCAGGGCTGCCAGGCAAGTGGTATTGCTTATAAGGAAAAAAAAGGTCAGCCTCCGCATACCTCTCACTACAGTTCTCCTATTAGGTTTACTTAAATCTCTTCAGCAACAGCAGTCTGTGGGCCAAAGAGATATAAATTTTCCCCCCTTTTTAAACAATACCAGTTGCTTGACAGTCCTGATGACAGGTCTTAGTTACCTCATCTGCATATGCTTGTACAGGGTGTAAATCAGCTTACAAATTTGACTGGATTAGTGATATGCGTGTTCTGGGGTTGTGACTCAAACACTACATAGGCCAGAAGATCTACAGGACTGACAGGTAACTTGCATGGTTTTCAAGGAAATAAATATGGCAGCCTCCATATTCCACTTACCTCTTGCTCCCTTTTATGGAGTAGAGACTATTTTAAGGAAAAAGGGCTTATTGCTGTCATGCATAATGGACCCAACATTACCATGGATCATGCAACTTTCTGACCATTTCAGCCCTAGCTGAAGCTCATGCCCTTTTTTTTTGTTAAGAAATTCAAAATAACTGTGGAAGGGTATAGGGAGATTATGGATTCTTTAAGTTAAGTTTCTTTCATTGAATATGTATTGAACATAGATGCATGGAATTCACCCCTATGGTGAAGGCATGACGGTATTTTTGGTAATGTCAACAAGGCCTTCGTGTAATAGAAGTAAATTATCGCACAATTGATGTCACACTGTTGTCAAATTTCCTAACAAGTTTACGGTAGTGGTCAAGTGTGTGGTAGAAGGGACATCAATGGAGGGTGTCTTACTGTATTTGAAATTATTCCTTGAAATCAAAAATGATCTCTGTATACACTAGTAACTAGGTTTACATACAGAAGTGCTGATGTATTTCAAGTCAGCTTTGAAATTGTAAAGATGCACATCAACTCCACATGTATATATTCATGTTTGTACTTTAGGTCCTCAGTGTATGTCAGAGATTTATATGGCTCTAAGACAGATAGTAATTGGATCAGTACAAAACTGTAAACAAGCAGCTCAGCTTGACCCATAACTTGGAAAGTTTAGGGCCAAAAAAAATCTGAAAAATGCAAAAAAAAAAATCTGAAAAATGCAAAAAAAAATCTGAAAAATGCAAAAAAAAAAAATCTGAAAAATGCCAAACAAAGAATACTTTTTTCCCCCTTCCTATTACAAAAGTTGCAATTAATAATGCAAATGTAAGTTAATGATTGTGGTTATGTTTTGTGAAGTATAAAAAGCAAAAGTAATTAACTTTCTCAATTGCGTACACAAAAGACAATATAACTTTGTATGCATGTGTACATATTTTTGTAACTGTAGAGGATATGTGCAGGAGGAAGGGGGAGGGAAAAAAAATTACCTGGGGCTTCCTCCAGCCCATGGCAGCAGTCTTGTGTCTTCGCCCCAATTCCGGTGGTTCCTGGTCTTCACTGCAGAAACAGACCTTGCCAGGTCGGCTTCCAATGGGCGCAATTGCTCCACTTGGCAAGGTCATCTTCTGCAGCAGAGAAGACCGGGAGCAACCAGAGCTGCAGCCAGGGCATTGGATGGCTTGCAGGGGCTGGAGAAAGCCCTAGCTAAGTGGATGTTTATTTCTTTTACCTTGGACGTATCCTTTCAGCATACATTTAGAAACAAATACATATTAATAAAGAAATGACACAGTTGGATAAAAAAAATTTTTATTTTTCAAAAATGAAAAAATTTAACGTTAATAACGTAACAATTGTAAATGAGCTGTAAAGTTTAAGACATCATATAATTTAACATAAAGAAAAAAGAACATTTGTACAGGATGCCCAAGTAGGAAAAGTCATGAGATAAACAATCACATGCATTTTTCTTGTAGATATGATTCCACTGGTTTTATATTTAAAACGAACCCCAGGTGACATATTGTAATCCTAATAGGATCCAGAAGCATGTTGTCTGAACAATGTTATGCCTCTGTCTTATCATTTGTTGTTGCCATTCCCCCTCTACCCCCCATGCTTTGATGTTCCTACTTTAAAGATTGCCAGACTAGCGACAATCTGCGTGTCAGTAGCCGGTTTGTTATGTGAGGCTTTCAATCATCCTTCTGCTCAGCGCCGCCTCCATGACTGGTTCCCCCATCGGCTCGCCTCCTGTGTTTGCTTACTCCAATAGTAAGACAAGCTGCAATCCAGCAGTACTTCCTGGATCGTTGTTTGCCTTCCTAGTGGAGGATGACAGATATGTAGAGTGGCTGGGGGAGCCTGTTAAGGGATGTGCCGGTGAGGATGAGGCTAATTGAAAGCCCTATATAAATACAGCAGGCTAGCGACAAGCAGATTGTCGCAAGTCTTGCGATCTTTGAAAGGAGGGACAGGGTAACGAAGGAGATGTTGGCAGTGGTGATGCAATGACCCAGAGGCATGTCGTTGTGCAAACGACATGTCACTGGGACCTATTAGGATTAGCATATGCCACCTCGGGTTCTAGCAATCTACTTTTTAAGTTGTAAACATTTGATTGTTTCTGCTCAATGACACAATCAGTAAAGTTTGTCAGCATAATTCTATGAAGTATTGACTCTTGGTATCTCTTTTCTGCTTTTAGAAGACATTTACTGCTCCAAAAATGTTTTATGGTTGTAACTTTTTATCAATGAGGGTCACACAGTAGTCGGACCCAGTTCGTACTCAGACAAGCTGTTACATACCTGTTTTTTAAATCTTTCAGGCAGAGAAAGGGAAAAAAAAAAGGCACACAGCATAGTTAGTTGTGTGCTAGACACTGTACATACACATGTCTATCTCCAGTCACATGTCAACTCGGGTATCTTCTAAAGGAGATCAGTTTAGAATCATTTCTAAAAAAATATAGTGGCGGATTTTAATGCATTTAATGGGTAAAAGAAAAGGAGTCATTAGTGAAGTAAAATATTACAGGTAACAAATTTCATTTTTGCAGTGTATGGTGAAACTGACATCTGATGGAGGCTTTGTTAAATCACTTGATAGGGGGAGTTAGAAATAGAGATTTCATTTTCTTTACTTACAACTGAAATGCTGCCTACCTCTAGCAGTTGTTACTTCCCTTCCCTGTTTCCTTGCATTGAGTCATTACTGCGGTTATAAAACAGCCAGAAGGCCATAAGGTAGTGTGCAGGAGCACCTGGAGAATATGACACCCCAGAATTCAAGTTACAGGTAGAGGTTGAGGAAAGGAAAAACTCATCAGCTACTTTTCATTGAAGTTATCACAAACTGCAGTGGAATGCAAAGAAATGCGAATCCTCCATTAACCACCCTGTCGGTCCAAATCCCGCGGCAAGGGGGCAGCACAGAATATTTTTTTTATATCATGTAGCGAGCCCAGGGTTCGCTACATGGTAGCCGCTGAGCAGCAGCATCCCCGTTCAGAACGGGATTTGCTGCTGGGCTTCCCCGGTCGCCATGGCGACGGGGCGGGACGATGTCACCGATGTCAGTGGGAATCCCGATCCACCACTCAGCGCTGCCTGGAACTGATTGGCCAGGCTGCGCAAGCGGTGTGGAGGGAGGGGGGGGGGCAGGGCAGCAATCGTACTATGCACGCAGCTAGTAAAGTGCTAGGTGCATGCAATAAAAAAAAAAAATAGATTATGCAAATTGGCCCAGCGGGGCCAGAGAAATCCTCCTACGCATGTTACCCCGAGCTGAGCTCGGGATAACCGGCAAGGAGGTTAAGTAGATAAGCGTGTCGCCAACCACATACATGCAGGCCTGTGTGTGGCTGCCCTACATCTACCTGTAATTTGTAAACTGCGGAGGTCTTTCCTTCAGGAGCTCCTGCAGACTACCTCATGGTCTTGAGGCTGTGTTATAACAGCAGTAATGACTCAATGAGAAAGCATTAAAGAAACAAGGAAGTAACAGGGTGGTAGTTAGCATTTTAGTTGGGAGTAAGTGAGGAAATGAAAAATGTATTTTTAACTTCCCTTTCAATTGCTATAGCCAAGGCTCCTTCAGACATTAGTTTTACCTTACACTGACATTGTAATGAAATGTAAAAATAATAATGTAATATTTACCTAAACTAACAATTACTGTATTGTACTCGTATATGCTGTTTAAATTGGCTATTGTATAGTTTTCCAAATGATTTGTGACTGATTTCCTGTAAAGAAAATAGTTACAAATGCAATGTCAATCAGTACGCTGTAGAAACAAAACATAACAAGTCTAATTTGTTTCCCCAAGTTTTGATAAATTGCTATTGTGAACACAGGATGCTCTACGTAAACAAAACACTACCTTTCGGAAGTCCATATCTCCAGTGGAGAGATTGTTCATAACCTTGCGGTAAGTAAAACAAGGACACTTGTTCAAATGTGTAATAGTATTAGTCTGCCCCTGTTAGTAATGATTTAGTAGTGTTGTGACTCAAATAAGTGAAGTTTCCTACTCAAAATTACTTGGATTGGAAAGGTTAATTAGGGCATCTGAGGAGGTGGCTGTTGAACAGGTAAATTAATACTGTCATGTGCATTAATTTGCTTTAATTGTGCCGCATATTGTGTAGAGTTGTGTTTGCATCACAACAATGAGGACTCCAAACGAAGAGGAAACTAATGGTTTGTACACTCTTGAAAGATCTTAGATCAATTTTACCACTTCCATGTAGTAAGAGCATACTCTACCCAGTCTATTGTGCTGACCTCCCCATCAGATAAAAATCTTTGCAAGATGCTGTACACATGTAAAAGATCAGTATCTACAAAAGACCTGTTCCTGCAAAAGATCCGTTCCTGCACAATGCATTCATAGGCCTCGATTCATCAAGACTTAGCAAATTTGTTATCAACAGTTTGGTAAAATACCAAATTTGTTAACTTCATTTCAGGATTCATCAAAGTTATCTACAGCTTTTAGCGAGCATTCGGTAACGATTCGTTAATGATTCGCTAAAACGGAAGAAAGTGCAATTCATGAAAAAGAAAGTGGGCGTGGTTTAGCGTTACATTTAGGATTAGTTATCTCCTTCACTGCTCTGTCGTTATTCCTGTCAGATCATTGCTGACAGAGAAGATGGAGCCATATGAAGTGGTTATGTATCAGCTGAGAATGATTCAAAGGCGCAGAAGGGCAAGAATAAGGTCTAGAACTACATCAATCTGCAAGAGAATGGATTTATTTGCTATACCAGGACATCTGCATTTCTCCTGAATCATCTTGTAAGAGAACACAGGCAGTGCCAGGGTTAGCTAATTTGCTAGCTGCACTATATTTTTATAGAAAATGCTCCTATCAAGCTGCAGCTGGCTAAATTGTGGGATTGTCTCAAGCCACTTCTAGAATCCTGGTCCAGGTGGTAAGCCCTATTCAGAATGTTGCTACGTAGTGTTCAAAGGACTGCCTTTTACCCACAATTCCATTGGAATCTTATGGCCTTGTGTTAAATTACCGCTGTAAAATGGTAACATCGACACGTTACCGAATGGTTACCGAATAGTTAACGAATTCACACCAAATGCGGAAAAACCTTGATGAATACAACTAGAAATCGATAAACTTCAAATTCGGTAATTTAACAAACTGGAAAAAGTTATCTCAAAGACAATGATGAATCGAGGCCATAGTCTGATATCTGCAGATCCTTATACACAACTTGTTTAACAGACATTCATCTGCAGATCAGATCCAGCAGGATGGATTTTGAGACAATTGTCAGATATGCAGATTAATGTCTGTTAAACAAGGTGTGTATGAGGATCTACAGATATTAGACGATGAATGCATTGTGCAGGAACAGATCTTTTGCAGGAACAGGTCTTTTGCAAGTGTACAGCATCTTGGAAAGATTTTTATCTGATGTGGAGGTCTGCTTAATAGAATAGACTGTGTAGAGTATGCTCTCATAGTACATGGAAGGTGGTAAAATTGGTACACACCATTAGTAGTAACGCAAATGTAATGAGGAATGCGAGGTGGGATGCAATTAATGCTCATTAATATAGCCTAGAGCATGGGTATGTTAACTCTCCAGATGTTCAGAGATGTTTTGTGAGTAATGGCTGTATTCCAAATGATTTAGATTAGAAAACGACTAGTAATTTGGAGGCCAAAACTGTTTATCAGAAATTTAAGGAAAACAGAACTTTTTTTCAACACATCAAGAAACCAGAGTAATGAAAAATTGAATATTGCAAATTTCAACAAACTCTGTAGTAAATGGATTTTTAAGATATGCATAGTAGTAGTAAAAATGTTTCAGCACCGTGTTAGCCAAACAATATATGTAGGTAGAAAAATACAAAGTTTTGTAAAATTGATACCTTTTAATGGCTAACTGATAAAGTTAAATAATGCAAGCTTTCTGGGATCTAGTCCCCTTCTTCAGGCATATTTCCAGATGTTTGCTGTAGTACTACATCTGGAAGTATGCCTGAAGAAGGGGACTAGATCCCAGATAGCTTGCATTATTTAACTTTATCTGTTAACCATTGAAAGGTATTACTTTTGCAAGTTTTTTTTTCTACCTACATAAGATATGCATTTTTTTTTTTTTTGTAACAGCTCTACAGATGTATTTGATTGCTTGCGTTAATGATACAAGAAAGAAGGTGGAGACCAGCAATGCCGTTGTCCGCCTGGAACCACAGGCCATGCACTTTGTTCTCTGTGATGGCAGAGTCCTGTGAGCTGGACAGTAGGCCCTATCACTGGCACCTGACCATGTTCATTAATGTAAGGCATTGGGTTTTGTACATTGATTGGGTCATGAAACAATGAAATCAGGTCATGACCCGCTCTTATGTGTAGTCATAGGGACTTCAGAGCAAGTGAGCTGTGGCGGGAGTGAGTAATGCGACGTGACATGCTAGAGGAACAATTAGTTATGGTGACTAGTAGGAATCTACATCCTTGCAGCCACAACTGTATTAAAAAAATATATATTTCCAATAATGTCTTAAATGCTTGTGTACTTTTAGTGCTTCATATTTGTTAATGACCTTGCAGAATATTTGTACCTAATTAGACCTGTATAACCAAATGTACAAATCGAATATATTACGCTCTGTACAGAAACATTTAAAATGATTCATCACAATCCTCAAAGTTTACAAATCTTCAACACGACATATGTATTTGAACCCTACTTTTGAGATTGCAGTTACTGAAATGTACTGAGATGTACATTTAAAAATTTTGCTCTAAGTGCTCTCACCCAGCAATCTGAAGCTCCGTTCAGACTTCACTTACATCGGCAGGCGGGTGCAGGTGAAAATATCGAATGCAGCAACAATGCTGTTCAAAACATTTCTGTACATCTCCACTATTCTATCCATTCAGTTAATGGATTGTGGTGCATTTTTTAATTACAAAGGTTTTGCTATTTGGTTATACAGGTGTAATTAAATACCATTATGGTAAAAGTTTAAAAACAAATGCAAAGAAGTAAAAGAACAAGCATTTAAAGGGGTTCTGTAGTGGGGGGTTGAGGATAAACCCGCTACTTACCTGGGGCTTCTATCAGTCCCTTGTAGCAATAATGTCCCACGCTGTCCTCCAATCCACCGTTCCCTGCTGTAGCGCATGATGCAGTCCAACTGCAGCTGCTTGCTCCCGCCCGCTTCATCAGAAGCTTACTGCTTAGGCGCAGTACAAGAAAACTTATTGCGCCTGCACAGTAAGCGTCCGATGACGCGAGCGGCAGCACACATTATTTGGCTTTGTCAGACAAATAACTGCCCAATGCCAGCAGCAGGGAACGTAGGATTGGAGGAGGACGGCGTGGGACATAACTTCGACATGGGGTAGATATGTAGCACCCTCCTTCCAGAACCCTTTTAAGAATGACATTTTTGGGAAATTTCATTCTGTTGTGGCTACAAGGATGTAGATTCCTACTAGTTAAGTAAATGTTACTCTTGACTGTCACGTGACATTACTCACTCCCGCTACAGCTCATTTGCTCTGAAGTCATTATGACTACAGAGACCTGTGAGCGGTTCATGAGCCGATTACATCGGTTCATGACCCAATCAACATGCGAAACTCCAATTGCCTTACATTTTTGGATCACTATTGCTAAATTCATAAAATTTAAAATGCATGTACACAAAAACACAATGAACAGTGCTTCCACACTGAAAAGAGACATGAATTAGTTTTCTGCTATGTTGCTGACACTTACATAAGTTAGTAGAAACCGGACAATATTGACAGGTTTTGGGCTACTCCATCTCTCCATAGTGGATTCTCAGCATGGCCTTTATTTATAAAGACACTCCTTGGAAAAGGTTTATAAAAAGATGGTGGCCAGCCTGCCTGCTTACTACATTTGTTTTTTTAGTAGTTGGTCGGAGAAGCTGGTTTTCGCTAAGTGCTTTTGAAGCTACACAAAACCATGCGATTTCCCCATGAGGAGATCATGTAAACCAAAACCTATCTGTTCTGTCACATTTCTACTACCTCCTGTAAGTGTCAGCAACCTAGGAGTAAAGTAATTCATAACTCATTTTACTGTGGAAGAAACCTCTTTATTTGTACGAGTTTAAATGTAATGTAAAATGTACAATTTTCATGATGGTGGACCTTGAATGGACCTAGTCAGGAGGCAATAAAAATGGCTCCCGTTTGCCTCACAGGACTCTGTCGTCATAAACTAACAAAAACTATGGCCTGTGGTTCCAGGTGGATAGCGATTTGTCAATAGTCTGCTGGTATTCCTAACAGACTGTACACTTTAAAGGGTCGGAAATATTGTGAACAGCGCTGCACTGGATATTGCAAACTTTGCAAACTGGATATTGCACCTTTTCAAAAAATGTTACTTAATGAACTGGAATTTGTGTGGTGTGTAGTATACATCAGAGGAAAGAGAAAATCAAAAATTTCACATAATTTGATAACTCACAGACGAGGTTCCAGAACAGGTCTCAAGAAATTCAGGTGGTCCTTAAAACGGTATAGAGTACGTCTTGAGGCACCAGCTCCACTTCTGGCTTCATTCTTTTCAGCCTTCAACTCACGAAGGAAATTATCTTTAATGGATCGCCAACGAGTCTTGATGTCTTTCACTGAGGGGGGAAAAAAATCCAAACCAACAATTATATACTTACATATAACTATATATTACTTAAATGTACACACATACCTACATGCACACATACTAGGCCTGAACGATTGTAGGTAAAAAATTGGAATTGAACGAATTCTGTCAGAAATCACGATTTCAATTCACGATTTTCTTCAAATCAAGATTTGTTCCCCCTATGTCTCCCTGTCCCCTGCCTCTCTGTGCACCCTGTGTGTTGTGGTGACCCCTTTGTGTCCCCCTCAGTTTTTTTGTGTACCTGCTCTGGGTCTCTCTCTCTGTGGCCCCTCTGCCCCCAAGCTGCGACAGTGCTGGATATAGCTTCCACCACAAGTCCAAAGATGCCCGTCAATCAATTTCTCCTGCAGGATCTAATGTATGGCATACTGCCTTTATGTCTTGTGACAAATTACTTATGCGCCTTAAAACAATATATTGTTTATTCATTAAGATATAAATCAAGCAATCATCAAAATACCTGTAAAATCAAATACATTTACATATAGAAGGCTTGCTGAGTAAACTTCGTCTTCCAGTGTGCTATTTTATACTGGAATACGAAGTTTACTCAACAAGCCTTCTATAGCCATCTGTCTCGGTGTGCGCCGGACTGTTTTGATACAAGGGGGTAGTACTGAGAAAGTTAACCAGTGTCTGCTTGCATTTTATATGTGTAATTTTATGTGATTTAACAGGTATTTTGATGATTGCTTGATTTTTATCTTATGGAATAAACAATATATTGTTTTAGGTGCGTGAGATACATACATACATACACATAAAGTCTATGAGGAATAACATTGTATTGTACTCAGACTGGCTCAACTCACACCATACAATCTTGGTTGTTCAATCTTACCACTTCCATGTAGTATAACAGCTTATCTAATCAATCATTCCAGGAATGTTTAATCTGTTTGCCCTTATTATACTACATAGATTTGTTAAATCTGTGCAACCAAGATTTTATGGTGTGCGTTAAGCTATAGAGGTATTTAAACAAAACATGAATACATACATAAAAAGCTTTTAATAAAAAAAAATAAAAAAAAAATTGGTGGAGTGGGTTTACAGTGGAGCAGCACTGCATTCTACACTCTTAAAGATCCCTCACAACAATCCCCCACATAGCAATCAGAACAGACAAAAAAATACAGGCATATGCACTGTTTGCCAAGTTGAAAATGCAGGGAAGAAGCATATGTTTAAGGTGGCCATACACTGGCCCGATTCCCGGCCGTTTCGACAGCAGATTCGATCCTGGGATCGAATCTGCTGCCAATCGTTCGCGGTAAACGCCGCCGACGATCCGATTTCCTCCCGAAATCGGATCGGTCCGTCGATCGCGCCGTGCGGGAAATTACCCTCGATCGCCCGCGGGTAAAGTGCGCGTCGCTAGCGGCGGCCGATCCGATGAAAAATACATTACCTGATGCGGGCTCCCGGGCGTCTTCTCCGCATCTTCTCAGCGCTGCACCCGCTCCATCCCGGCGCTTCCTGGGTCACTGCAGTGACCCAGGAAGTTCAAATAGAGGGCGCTCTATTTGAACTTCCTGGTCACGGAGTGACACAGGAAGCGCCGGGATGGAGCGGGTGCAGCGCTGAGAAGATGCAGAGAAGACGCCCGGGAGCCAGCCTCAGGTAATGTATACGGGGGGGGGGGGGGGGGGGGACAGGCGGCAGGAGCAGCTGAACAGATTGTGATCGGTTTCAGGCTGAAATCGATTCACAATCTGTTTGCAGTAAAGGCAGCCATACGATCCCTATCTGATCAGATTCGATCAGATAGGGATCTGTCAGCTGGTCGATCTGATGGCACATCGACCAGTGTATGGCTGCCTTTATACTGTAGTAAGGTGAGAGGGGGAAGATGCAGGGTGCTTAGCTCACACTCTGCTCTGAAAATCTGCAGCCTATGCACACACAACACTGCATAGCATGGATGAAAAACAAAACAAAGTAAAAAAAAAAAAACCTACACAACTGCTAACGACCAAAAAAAATTAAAAAAATGACTATGTATATCCTATATGCATCAAGGTTCCACACCCTTCTAGCAAATAATCACCCAATACCCCTCAACACCACACCCAAAATGCACATTTCACTATGATTGATCAGTTACTACCAATAAACAAGCACAATAGGGACAATAGAAATCCGCAGACCTGATGCTAACCAACAACAAATGACTGGTATACGCACACTCATGGTGCCACACCCTTCTGCCTGCAAGCAATTCCCTACAAGATTAACACAGTACAAAACATCCAAAATTCATCAAAGTGCGATAAAAAAGAAAAAGAACAGACATTACTCACTCTTTCTGTCCTTTTGAGCATCTGATAGGGAAGACCACTCATCCTCATAGAAGACTTTTGTAATGCGCATCCACACCAGCCGGGTCCTGTGTGCGTCCTTGTACATTGCATGGCTTTTGTCATACAACTCAGGGTGCTCCTGCACCCTGACGATTAGTTCTTCCGTGGAAAAACCACTCTGCGCCATCTCATTCCGCGCCATGGCTCCAGCACCTTCTCCTCTGCTACCTCGCTCCTCCATGAGGGTGGAAGTGACGTCACACAGGAAGTGATGCACTGCAAAGGCGGGAAAAGGGGAAAAAACACCTCAATACATCGCACAGAAGCGCATTGATATGCGTTTCTGTGCGCCAAATAAGCGCACCCATTGACTTGCATTACAAAGCGTTGCGCAACGCAACGCTTCAAAATGCATACAGTACCCGATTTCCCAAACGCTCTGTAGCGCAACGCACCACTGAGAACACTAGACATTGATGGCAATAGAAAATCCATTACAATGCGCAACGCACGTTGTGTGCGCTGATGGAAAAGCGCACACAACTGCACTGTATGTGAACGAGGCCTAACTATGGCAGAGATTAGATTGTGAGCTCCTCTACAGACATTCATGATATGACTATGTACTCTGCAAAGTGCTGCAGAGTATGTCAGAGCTACATAAATACATAATAATAGTACTATGGTGCGACATTACACAATGACTGTGGTAGGCATTTGATTGTGTGCTCCTCTGAGGACAATCAGTGACATGACTATGTACTCTGCAAAGTGCGGCAGACGATGACAGTGTTATTATAATTATGTATTTATATAACACTGACATCTTCTGCAGCACTTTACAGAGTGCATAGCCATGTCACTGACTGTCCTCAGAGGAGCTCACAGTGTAATCTTACCATAGTCATAGTCTACTGTCCTACCATATTACTATAATTATGTATTTATATTATAATAATAATATTAAGACATTACATTTTGACTTTGGTGTGGTTGGATTGTGAGCTCTTCTGAGGACAGTCAGTGACATGACTTTGTACTCTGTAAAGTGCTGCACAAAAAGTCAGTGCTATATAAATACAGGATATTATGGTAGGCCATACATTAAATGACCTGGTGGGAGGCCTGAATTCAATTACCTGGGTGTGGCCTAAATTCAATTTCCTGGTGGGTGGGCTAAATTCAATTACCTGGTGGGTGGGGGGGAGGTGGTTGGTTATATTCAATTATTTGTTCGGGGGGGGCCCTATATTCAATTACCTGTTGTTAAGGGGGCAGTAGGCTATATTCACTTGCAGGATGGGGAGGGTGGCCTGCATACCATTGCCTGGTGGATAGGGAGGTTGTGCTGCATACCATAGCCTGGTGGGTGGGGAGGATGGCCTGCATACCATTGCCTGGTAGGTGGGCCATATGCCATTGCCTGGCGGGGAGGGCGAGCTACATGCCATTGCCTGGCGGGGAGGGCGGGCTACATGCCATTGCCTGGCGGGGAGGGCGGGCTACATGCCATTGCCTGGCGGGGAGGGCGGGCTACATGCCATTGCCTGGTGGGAGGGTGGGCTACATGCCATTGCCTGGTGGGAGGGTGGGCTACATGCCATTGCCTGGTGGGTGGGGAGGGTGGGCTACATACCATTGCCTGGTGGGTGGGGAGGGTGGGCTACATACCATTGCCTGGTGGGTGGGGAGGGTGGGCTACATTCCATTGCCTGGTGGGTGGGGAGGGTGGGCTATATACCATTGCCTGGTGGGTGGGGAGGGTGGGCTACATACCATTGCCTGGTGGGTGGGGAGGGTGGGCTACATACCATTGCCTGGTGGGTGGGGAGGGTGGGCTACATACCATTGCCTGGTGGGTGGGGAGGGTGGGCTATATACCATTGCCTGGTGGGTGGGGAGAGTGGGCTATATACCATTGCCTGGTGGGTGGGGAGAGTGGGCTATATACCATTGCCTGGTGGGTGGGGAGGATGGCCTATATACCATTGCCTGGTGGGTGGGGAGGGTGGCCTATATACCATTGCCTGGTGGGTGGGGAGGGTGGCCTATATACCATTGCCTGGTGGGTGGGGAGGGTGGCCTATATACCATTGCCTGGTGGGTGGGGAGGGTGGCCTATATACCATTGCCTGGTGGGTGGGGAGGGTGGCCTATATACCATTGCCTGGTGGGTGGGGAGGGTGGCCTATATACCATTGCCTGGTGGGCTATATGCAAATGCATGCCGGGGGTGGTGACTAATTTCCCCTCTCCCTCACCTCCGGCACTCCTCCTCCAGCGTCAGCGGCGGCGGAAGATTATTCTACAGGCTCCGGGCTCCAGCAGATGACAGACCTCCAGCCGCTGGCGAACAACATTGCAGACTGCAAAAGAGGAGACAGCTTGGACCAGGCAGCTGGAGCTCTATCATCTGCCGGCGCCTGTAACTGAATCTTCAGCCGCCGCACACGCACTTGACAGTAGAGGTGCCCCGAGGTGAGGGAGAGAGGAAGGGGTCAGAGAGAGTTGGGTCCTCTGGAGGGGAATTAGTGTACAAAAAAAAATAGCCGCATGTCCACAAGCGCTCCTTACAGGGGCGTAGCTAGAAATGGCTGGGCCCCATAGCAAATTTTTCTCTTGGGCCCTCCCCCACCCGCAGCTCCTCCTGGGTAAGGGGGGGGGGGTGTGTAGCTTGGGGGCCCTAACGGGGGAGTGGGGGAGAGAGGGGGTCCTTTTGATTACCTGGGGGGTCTGGGTGATTACCTGGGGGAGCTGGGTGCGTGTTTGATTACCTGGGGGGTATGGGTAGGACAGTGGGTGATTACCTGGGGATCTGGGTAGGAGGGTGGGTGATTACCTGGGGGGTCTGGTTGGGAGGGTGGCTGATTACCTGGGGGGTCTGGTTGGGAGGGTGGCTGATTAACTCGGGGTCTGGATGGGTGGCTGATTACCTGGGGGGTCTGGTTGGGAGGGTGGCTGATTACCTGGGGGGTCTGGGTGGCTGATTACCTGGGGGGTCTGGGTGGCTGATTACCTGGGGGGTCTGGGTGATTACCTGGGGGAGCTGGGTGCGTGTTTGATTACATGGGGGGTCTGGGTGAGAGGGTGGGTGATTACCTGGGGGGTCTGGGTGGGTGGGTGGCTGATTACCTGGGGGGTCTGGGTGGGTGATTACCTGGGGGGGTCTGGGTGGGTGATTACCTCGGGGGTCTGGGTGGGTAGATGGGTGGCTGATTACCTGGGGGGTCTGGGTGGGTGGCTGATTACCTGGGGGGTCTGGGTGGGTAGGTGGCTGATTACCTGGGGGTCCGGGTAGGTGGGTGGCTGATTACCTGGGGGGTCTGGGTGGGTGGCTGATTACCTGGGGGGTCTGGGTGGGTGGGTGGCTGATTACCTGGGGGGTCTGGGTGGGTGGCTGATTACCTGGGGGGTCTGAGTGGGTGATTACTTGGGGGGTCCTTTTGATTACCTGGGGGGTTGAGTGGGTGGTTGATTACCTGGGGGGTCTGGGTGAGTGGGTAGGTGGCTGATTACCTGGGGGGTCTGGGTAGGTGGGTGGTTGATTACCTGGGGGGGTCTGGGTGGGTGGCTGATTACCTGGGGGGTCTGGGTAGGTGGGTGGTTGATTACCTGAGGGGGTCTGGGTGGCTGATTACCTGGGGGTCTGGGTGGGTGGGTGGGTGGCTGATTACCTGGGGGGTCTGGGTGGGTGGGTGGCTGATTACCTGGGGGGTCTGGGTGGGTGATTACCTGGGGGGTCTGAGTAGGTGATTATTTGGGGGAGTCCTGATTACCTGGGGGTTTGGGTGGGTGGTTGATTACCTGGGTGGCTGGGAAGGAGCGGGCCCGACTCTTATCACTCCCCCTCACCTCGGCGGGCCCCCCCCCCCCCCTCCTGTTATGAGCGGCGCCGCGGCGGAAGCAACAGCTATAGTCTCCGGGCTGCAGCAGACTTTACAGCTCCAGCCGCCTGGTCCACACACTGTCTCCTCCTCAGCAATACCGCTCGCAGGCACTGAATCAGGAAGTAGTGCGAGCGGTATTGCTGAGGAGGAGACAGTGTGTGGACCAGGCGGCTGGAGCTGTAAAGTCTGCTGCAGCCCGGAGACTATAGCTGTTGCTTCCGCCGCGGCGCCGCTCATAACAGGAGGGGGGGGGGGCGCCGAGGTGAGGGGGAGTGATAAGAGTCGCCCCCCTCCCAGGGAAATAATCAGCGGCAGTTTTTAGTGAGGGATGGAGGGAAGGGTAAAAGAAAATAAACCCAGGAGCGGAGCAGACCCCGGGCCTCCCCCCCTCCCCTTCTTTGGCTACGGGCCTATAGCAGCCGCTATGGCTGCTATCCTTATCCCTACGCCACTGGCTCCTTACCCTCTCCACCACGAACGCTGCACACTTTCCCTCTTGCTTCGGATGAGGAAGTGACGCGTACAACGCGTGACATCACTTCCTTACTTCAAATGCTGGCCAATCATCTCTCTGCTCTGAGGTCTGTGTGCGCGGGAACAATACAGCCGGCGAGAAACGTAATCGTAAACGTATTTACATGCGTTTACTACACTGGGTGAACCGATTTCCGATCCGATTCCTATACTCTGTATTGAATCGGAATCGGATGAAAAACGCAGCAGCAGTAACGATTTTAAAAACGAAAACGTAATCTTAATCAAAAACGGCATGGTGTGCAATATACCATTAGGTATACTGTACTAATGCGATTTGCGTTTTTCAAAATCTAAATCTAAATCGAAAATCGGACATAGTGTGCAAGGGGCCTGAAGGAAACATTACCATTCACCATTGCGCTGCATCTGTTAACATGTTGCTGGACGTGTGCCTCCGCATAATTGTAACAGAAGAAAGAACATCAATAGCAGGTGAATCAATGAAGAATCAATGAAGAAAAGATGCTTGCACCTTCCATCCTGTGATATTCCAGTTTAATGCAACCAGTGATAACAGATCAACAAATTCAAGATGTACTCACAACGTCATTGGTGTGTGGTAGACAAGCCGCTGGTGAAGAGGTGGGAGGTGAGGGACTGAGGTGGGCCAAGCGACGGCCGTTTCGCATCTTACTGGACGCTTGGTCACGCTGCATTCCACGTTTCAGTGCAACGCAGCCTGACCAAGCATCCAGAAGGACGCGAAACGGCCGTCGCTTGGCCTGTTATCACTGGTTGCATTAAACTGGAATATCACAGGAAGGTGCACGCATCTTTTTTTCATTGATTCATCAGACAGGAAGGTAACTAATTGACCCGGAAAAGAATAAATACAATGTATTTATTCTTAGAAGCACTGGGGAAATCGCTATGCAAAGCGCTTTTTCAAGCATTTAGCTATACCTTCCATTGAGCCAAAGCACTCAGAAAATGGTACAGGCAGCGCTTTTGGAAGCGGATCGTAATCGAACCGCTCATATGTGAACACTCTCATAGGGAATCAATGCACAAGCGCTTTTAGGACAATTTCTAAAATCGCCATCACTTAAAATACACAAATGCTCATAGTGTGAACAAGCCCTAATGGAGTTCTTTTAAAAAGAAATTGTAGTTAAAATAACATAATGAATAATATTGCTTTTTTTTTTTATATATATATTCATTTATAAATTATTTATTTGTTTATTTACTGAGAGTTCTAAAGCCAGTAGAAAACATCTCCCAGAATGCTCAAGAAGGGAGAGGGTAGTTCCGCATAATAAACAGCCTAGGTTAAGCCTCAGTAGGAGGGCAGGGCTATATACCAATATATAGAAATATATAGCTATAGAAGTGTTTCTGATGTTGAAACCAGGACATTTAATGTAAAATGTACTGCATTCCACTATATGTTGGCACAGTTCCTCTTTAACCATTTCAGCCCGTGGGTTTTGTTTCACCTTATGCATCAGAGCAATTTTCACCTCTCATTAATTCGCAAATAACTTTATCACTAATTATCACAAATTGAATTGATCTATATCTTGTTTTTTCCGCCACTAATTAGGCTTTCTTTGGGTGGTACATTTTGCTAAGAATTATTTTTTTTTCTAAATGCATTTTCGCAGGAATATTAAGAAAAAATTCATTATTTCTCAGTTTTCGGCCATTATAGCTTTAAAATAATACATGCTACCATAATTAAAACCTATATATTGTAAATGCCCTTTTGTCCCGGTTATTACACCATTTCAATTATGTCCCTATCACAATGTTTTATTAGGAAATAAAGGTGCATTTTTTCAGTTTTGCGTCCATCACTATTTACAAGCTTATAATTTTAAAAATGTTCGTAATATACCCTCTTGACATGCATATAAAAAAAGTTCAGAACCTTAGGTAACTATTTATGTTTTGGTTTTTTTATTGTAATTTTTTTTCATTAAAAATTGTATTTGGGTAATTTTTGGTGTGGGTGGTAAACAGTTAATTTTAAATGTAATAATGTGGGTTTATTTTATTAAAAAATGTATGTAGATATAGTTTTACTATTTGGCCACAAGATGGCCACAGTGAATTTTTTTTTCTAGCCCTGGAAGCGAAGTGCTCGCTTCCAGGAAGCATATGGAGGAGGGGAACGTTTTTTTTAGTCAGAAAGACAGTGGCTTCTGATCAGAAGCCAACGGTCTTTCTACCGGGGACTTAGATCAATGAAGGGGAACTATGTTCCCCTTCATTAATCTCTGGGCTAACGGGGGCAGTACAGGAGCACGCAGGCGCGCGTGCGATTACACATGGGAGCGCGTAGAAGCACAGCAGCACCCGCCTGGACGTGACAATCACATCCAGGCGGCTTACAGTGGCTTGCAAAAGTATTCGGTCCCCTTGAAGTTTTCCAAATGTGGTCATATTACTGCCACAAACATGAATCAATTTTATTGGAATTCCACATGAAAGACCAATACGTGAGAAGTGGAACGAAAATTATACATGATTCCAAACATTTTTTACAAATAAATAACTGCAAAGTGGGGTCTGCGTAATTATTCAGCCCCCTGAGTCAATACTGTGTAGAACCACCTTTTGCTGCAATTACAGCTGCCAGTCTTTTAGGGTATGTCTCTACTTTGCACATCTAGAGACTGAAATCCTTGCCCATTCTTCTTTGCAAAACAGCTCCAGCTCAGTCAGATTAGATGGACAGCGTTTGTGAACAGCAGTTTTCAGTTCTTGCCACAGATTCTCGATTGGATTTAGATCTGGACTTTGACTGGGCCATTCTAACACATGGATATGTTTTGTTTTAAACCATTCCATTGTTGCCCTGGCTTTATGTTTAGGGTCGTTGTCCTGCTGGAAGGTGAACCTCCGCCCCAGTCTTAAGTCTTTTGTAGACTCCAAGAGGCTTTCTTCCAAGATTGCCCTGTATTTGGCTCTATCCATCTTCCCATCAACTCTGACCAGCTTCCCTGTCCCTGCTGAAGAGAAGGGAGCCCAGAGCATGATGCTGCCACCACCATATATGACAGTGGGGATGGTGTGTTCAGAGTGATGTGCAGTGTTAGTTTTCCGCCACACACAGCGTTTTGAATTTTGGCCAAAAAGTTCCATTTTGGTCTCATCTGACCAGAGCACCTTCTTCCACATGTTTGCTGTGTCCCCCACATGGCTTGTGGCAAACTGCAAATGGGACTTCTTATGCTTTCCTGTTAACAATGGCTTTCTTCTTGCCACTCTTCCGTAAAGGCCAACTTTGTGCAGTGCACAACTAATAGTTGTCCTATGGACAGATTTCCCCACCTGAGCTGTAGATCTCTGCAGCTCATCCAAAGTCACCCCGGGGCCTCTTGACTGCATTTCTGATCAGCGCTCTCCTTGTTCGGCCTGTGAGTTTAGGTGGACAGCCTTGTCTTGGTAGGTTTACAGTTGTGTCATACTCCTTCCATTTCTGAATGATCGCTTGAACAGTGCTCCGTGGGATGTTCAAGGCTTTGGAAATCTTTTTGTAGCCTAAGCCTGCTTTAAATTTCTCAATAACTTTATCCCTGACCTGTCTGGTGTGTTCTTTGGACTTCATGGTGTTGTTGCTCCCAATATTCTCTTAGACAACCTCTGAGGCCGTCACAGAGCAGCTGTATTTGTACTGACATTAGATTACACACTCCTCCAGCCCCCATAAGCACAGGTGACTCCCTTGCTGTCCTCCCGCGGTCTGCCATTCAGCATGCACAGAAGACCCCGTCCCCAACTGATGCGACAGCCTTTTCCCGGGGCTGATCGCGGCTGAAAGGCAGACCACGGGAGGATGGCGAGGGACTGACACATGCTTATGGGGCTGGAGGAAGCCCCTGGTAAATTGCAAATCTTTTTTTCCTGCCTACTCTGGTACACTTTAACTTTCTGTCTGGGTATAACGAAGATCCTTTGTATGTGGCAAACTGTCCCAATGTACAATATTGATCACAAAACACATTGGTTTAATGTACAAACAGAAATCCCGGTTCACTCACCCAGATTTTGAATTGCTAGTAAAAGTGAATAAAGTAAAAAAATGTTTAGGAAAAGTCAGTGATGTGTACCAGGATCCTTTCAGAAAACATTGAACTGTCAGCACTATATAAATACTAAGGGCATATTCACAGGGGATGTTGAGTTTTAATGCAACATTAAAGTCGCAACGTGTCTGTGTTAAAGAGAACCCGAGGTGGCTTTGTATAACGTTAGTGGGGCACAGAGGCTGGTTGGGCACACTAACACCAGCCTCTGTTGCCCCATGGTGTGTGTCAAAGACCCCCCTGCTCGCCGCTATACCCCCGCAATGCTGGCGACACGCAGCGCGTCGCCAGCACAATGTTTACCCTAGCGCTGTCTGTCAGCGCCGCTCCGCCGCCTCCTCCGCATCGCCGCTACCCGCCCTCGTCCCTTCCCTCACGCTGATTGGAGGGAAGGGACGAGGGCGGGTAGCGGCGATGCGGAGGAGGCGGGGGAGCGGCGCTGACAGACAGCGCTAGGGTAAACATTGTGCTGGCGACGCGCTGCGTGTCGCCAGCACTGCGGGAAGGATAGCGGCGAGCAGGGGGGTCTTTGACACACACCATGGGGCAACAGAGGCTGGTGTTAGTGTGCCCAACCAGCCTCTGTGCCCCACTAACGTTATACAAAGCCACCTCGGGTTCTCTTTAAGAGGTAACGCACTGTAAGCAGAGTTACCACAATGCAACATTTTCAACGCAACAATAACGTCGCACTGTGAATGGCTCATAGGATTAGCATTGCAGTGCGGTAAGCTGCGTTATAAGACTTTATAACGCAGCTCTGCAATGTGGCACTGTGAAGGCGACCTAAATAATAATAATAATAATGTTATTATTATTATTATATTTTTGCATGATATTTCACATCGACACATGACAGTCTTCTACACCAATCATGCCTACAACACTACATTTATGAAATACAAGTCAGGGGCGTAACAATAGGGGATGCGACCCCTACCCCCCCTAGGGCCCACTCAGGGCCTTTTTGGGGGGAAGGAGAGGTCGCAACATAAGAGGAGAGCGTGGCCGCACATCGGTGGGAAGAGGGGACACCCCCCCCCGTGCCTCACCTCGGGCTCTGCTCTCTGCGCTCAACTCCTGCAATCATTAGTGACAGTGGGCGGGAGGCGGCAGGCTGAGCACATACCTCCATCACGCTAGAGGTTCCATCAGTAAGTGCTTCATGTTACTTCCTGTATAAACAGGAAGTAGCATGAAGCTCTTAGAGATCGGAGACCTCCGGGATTTTTTTTTTGCAGGGGGTCCCGGGGATTTCTAGTTGCGCCCCTGCAAGAAGCTCAACATTATAGCAGTGATTAAAGAACTGTAACGTGTTGTAAAATGCAAAAGAGAGTGATAATGATTGAAGAGAGTGCAAATGATTGTTTATTTTAACAACCATCTCTTATATTTATTTTCAAACACTACATAAATAATAATAAAAAAGGTCACCCAGCTGCCTAGAGTCCTCCATGAACTCTCTTCGCTTCTCAGCACCCCAAAGCATGTCTCATGTTTTCAGATCTCAGAGTCCTTCAGAGTGAGTTGCAGAATGATTGTAGAAGAATTCCCTGGACTGCCACAGAGGCACATCCACCAGTAGGGATGGTCCTTGAGATGCAGATAATTCCAAGTTGATTCCAGAGTATGTAAATTTCATATGAAAATGTATGCAGCTTGAAAATGGACCAGTTAAATCCTGCCAAAGTGGCAATTGATTGCTCCATTTTCAAACTGCAACATTTGCATACGCTTGTTAAGTGCACAGCATTAATCGTAGAGCAACAAGCTGACACATCATTGCATTCCAGGTGTGGTTAGCTTAGCTTACAGGGACAACAAAGGATGATTTGCATATTCAGCAGTGATGCATCGTGGGATACATCACATGCTCACTCCAACCTGAATAATCGCAAATACCTTCTGGTTTAAGAAAGCAAACTTTTGTTTTGCTTAACATTTTAGTAAGAGGGCTTTTTGGTCCTTTGGAGCCCCTCCACACTCCTAGGAGTTCAGGTTCACCATGAGCTAGCTGGGTAGTCTGTAACTTTACAACTCAAACAATCACTATTTTGGAAACCATCTTCGTAAATCCAGCCCTACAAGTGTGTCACCCAACAGAGTCATAAGCTTATGGATGTAATTCACCACGGTTTCCAGTGATGCAGAAAAGAAGAATTGGTTGTGTAGTCTGACAATAGATGTATCCCACACATGAAATAGCAATGAAAAACATCTCCATTCCATCAGAAGCCACAAAGAATGGCAGTTGCAAGAAAGACATCCTGTCCCATAAACGCAGCTAGTGAGTGAATGATAATGATGTTACAACTAAACAGAGGAAGACTGTAGCGCCTTATATACCTCATAGCACCTAGCTACAAAGGAAAGATCAAGGGACACAATACAACAAGCAAAAAAAAAAAGCTTAAAAGGCACACTATACAACAAGCATAAATAGCTCAAAAAGGCACACAATACAACAATCCTAAAAAGCTTAAAAGGGACACTATACACAAGCTTAAACATAACAAATATGCTAAAGAATATGCTATACAATCCATTGAAAATGTATCTTTCATATAACAACCAACTGTATGTTGCCAGATCACTATTGCTAAAAATTTTAAATGTAAATTACATCTGTACACATACATCTGTACACATAAGAAGTACAAGTAGATTTTGCTCAGGATAAATGTACTATAAATTATTTTTTTCCTATGTTGCTGTCACTTACACTAGGGTAGCATAAATTACACAGATCTGACAGGTTTTGGACTAGTCCATCTCCATACATTGAATTCTCAGTATCTCTTTTATTATTTACACCAACAATCCCTGGAAAGGTTCTATAAAAATATGTTGGCCAGAGTGCCAACTTGTTTGCACACTACTGGCTTGATTCACAAAGCGGTGCTAAGTGTTAGCACGCCTGTGAAAACCC
Source organism: Hyperolius riggenbachi (assembly GCF_040937935.1). NCBI lineage: Eukaryota > Metazoa > Chordata > Amphibia > Anura > Hyperoliidae > Hyperolius > Hyperolius riggenbachi. The sequence goes on from NC_090648.1 coordinate 129,115,095, forward strand.
CCTTAGCACGTCTAAACGAGCTTTTCGCGCGCAAAACTTTATGCGCGAAGTGCCCATTAAAGCCTATGGGACTTAGCGCGCGCATAGGACTTTGCGCGCTGTACTTAGTGCGCGATCTGATTGAGAAATCCAGTGCTAACCTACTTAGCACCAGTGATGGGCCGAACAGTTCGCCTGGCGAACCTCCTGGGCCTCTTACTACTTCCTGGTCGCAATGACCCGGAGTAGTACGCCTGCGCTGCCCGGCGGAGCGCGTCCTAGATCGCGCTCCTGTTGTTGGGCACTCTCTGCGCATGAGCGTGACGTCACTCATGACATCACGCACATGCGCAGAGAGTGCCCGGCAACAGGAGCGCGATCTACGACTCGCTCCACCGGTCAGCGCAGGCGTACTACTCCGGGTCATTGCGACCCGGAAGTAGTAAGAGGCCCATGGATTTAGAGATTTTCGCCAGCGAACGGTTCGTGAACCGTTCGCCACATCTCTACTTAGCACCCTGGTTAGCGTGCCTAAAGACTTTAGACGTGATAAGTAGGTTAGCACCGCATAGTGAATTGTCACAGGAGCCCTCAGTGGCTGACCACACTTAGCCTTCTAAACGGTGCCAGCGCACAGATCGTGCGAACTCTGGTCGCAGTCAATGCGCAGGAACCGTTAAGAATTAGCCGCAGACAACTCAGAAGGGAGCCTGTGAGACACGGGTGATTACAACGTCACCTACTGGTTCAGAGTAAACTGCCACCACCGCGGTTACTATGGGACCGTGGGGCCCACTAACTGACTGACTAATCCTGCGAATAAAACGGTTAAACACACGATATTCTGTCTAGCCAACAACAAACAAACAGTAGCGTATCTTCAGAGACCCGGGATCATTTCTGTGTGTGCTGATAAGCAGGGTAGCGGAAAGTGAATGACTTGGGAAAAGTCGTTTATTCACGCAATATAAATAATTAATATATACAGACAATTATGAAAATCAACAATTATGAAAACAGTAATAGCCAGTATGAAAAATAAAAGAAGGGAGAAAAATACTTAGTTCCTGGAAAGATGTCCTTATTGTGGGAAGAATCATAAAGTCCTTGGTTTCAAAGTCCAGAGTTCAGAGTTCAGACCAGGTGGATGCCAGCATATCCTCAAGCTGGCATCTGATGAGTGCAAGATGTTTCAGTGTGGAGGACTCTGAGTTTTGGCTCCTCTCCCATTCTTATGCCCCTGATTCAGTAGGAGGAAGTGAGGGCGGGCCCACACACCCCCTTAGAACATGAGATGAGTCCTGCCCTTGTCCTGGAGACCAGAAATCATGCCTTAACCATATATGGGCTCTATCTCACAGAACCGTACAGGTCAGGGCAGATTTACTAATATTTTCAGGTCTGCCTCGATGTACCCAGCAGTCTGATACCAAACATGAGGGGTGGGACCCCTGTGGTACCATTAGGGCACTGTTGAACTGCCTAACGGGCAGTCTTTACCTCAGAAGGTTCTGAAATGTGCTCAGAACCAACGCCAGGCAGGGCCTTACCTGCTCTGTTAGTTTGGAGGGTCTGCCAGCCTGGCAACACAGAAAATATGATACATATAGCAGTTTATGGAATATGAGAGACCCCTGGGATTTATACCAGGTCATTCCCAGGCAAAGGTTCTTTGAAGTTGGCAGCAGCAAGCCACATGTCGGCTCCCTGCTGGGAAAAGGAGTCGGAGTGTCTGAGTTCCCTCACTCTAAATTGGTTCTGTCATGGTGTTTGTCACCTTATACCTGATGGATGGGCCATCAGCACAGCTTGAAGCCAGGGACTCTCTGGGCCCAGGCTCATTAGCATATCAAAAGGGCCAACCAGCATTTGGAATGGTGCTCTCTTTGCTAAGAAAAGGACTTTAGCTGTCCCTACACACTCAACCCAGATTGTACCGTTTTGAAGCGCAATCGATGCAGGAATCGAGTGCGATCGTTCTTTTCTTCACGGGCGGTTCCAGGACGCGCCTGCGTCCCCGCAATCGTCCGTGACATGAATCAAGCCCTACATTGCATTTCTCCTGTTGGACTCAAAGTGCTTGAGAGCTGCAGCAAGTAAGTGTGTCCTCAGTAGGCTTGCCCAAGGACTCCTTTCTGAGTAGGCCGCTGGCTTACGGAACAAAAAGAGCCGAGATTTGAACTGTGTCAGAGGCTGAGCCCTTAACTAGTACACTATCCAGCCACTGGCAGTTGGTAAGTGCTTTTGAAGATAAAGAAAACATCGAGGATCCCCCATGAGGACATGGATCACTCCAAAAGCTGTAACTGTAAGCGTCAGAAAAACGGTAGAAAAGTAATTTATAATGCATTCTATTCTGGGAGAAATGTAGTTCTTGCATGCGTGTATTTTATATTTTAAAATTTTTCTAACATACTCTGCTTAGTTTTAATAATGCTACATAATGATGTATTATCTGTAAATATGAGAGCAAAACATTATATTGCATTTAAAAGGTCCTTTAACACATACAAAATAGCCAAAGTAAGATCCACATGTGACTCTGCTGCTAATCCCAGCCTACGCTAATTATGTAAATATATTGTCCTCAAGTTCTTTATAGTCTTCTGTTATGTATAGCTATTACAAAATCCAAATAAATTACATTAATAGCAATATTCAGATTTGAACTTACCTCTACATAAAAGCTGAATATGTTTCATGGGCGTAGGGCCTGGGGTCGCAGCAGTCGCCTTCGCGACCGGGCCCGGCTCCTGAAGAGGCGGGGGAGGGGCCCGGGGGGCCCATACCCGTGCTGCCTGTGCCGCTCGCTGCCCTGTTGGTGTGCGCTGTATTGGAGGGGGGAGCCGGAGCCGCGGGGAGGGAAGCCCGACCTCTCACTCCCTTCCTCTCCCCGGGCTCCCCCCTCGAAATTCTGAGTGAGCGTGCAGGGTAGCGGCGCTATACTAAACTACTCACCTCCGTCCCAGGTTCCAATCGTCGCTGGTCTCCTCCCGCTCCAGTCCACATAGATGCTGATACACACGCTGCGTACACGCTGACGCAGCAGCGTGTGTATCAGCATCTATGCGGAGCGTGAGGAGACCAGCGAGTCAGCGACGATTGGAACCTGGGACGGAGGTGAGTAGTTTAGTATAGCGCCGCTACCCTGCACGCTCACTCAGAATTTCGAGGGGGGAGCCCGGGGAGAGGAAGGGAGGGAGAGGTCGGGCTTCCCTCCCCGCGGCTCCGGCTCCCCCCTCCATTATTGGGGTGGGGGCACCTACCTAACCTGACCTAACCTGGCGGGCAGCTACCTATCCTGGGGGGCACCTACCTATTCTATCCTGGGGGGCAGCTACCTAACCTATCCTGGGGGGCAGCTACCTAACCTATCGTGGGGGGCAGCTACCTAACCTATCGTGGGGGGCATCTACCTAACCTATCCTGGGGGGCAGCTTCCTAACCTATCCTGTGTGGCAGCTACCTAACCTATCCTGGGGGGCAGCTACCTAACCTATCCTGGGGGGTAGCTACCTAATCTAACCTATACTGGGAGGCAGCTACCTAATCTAACCTATACTGGGGGGCAGCTACCTAATCTAACCTATCCTAAGGGGCACCTACCTATCCTATCCTGGGGGGCACCTACCTATCCTATCCTGGGGGGCAGCTATCTAACCTATCCTGGGGGGCAGCTACCTAATCTAACCTATCCTGGGGGGCAGCTACCTAATCTAATCTATCCTGGGGGGCAGCTACCTAATCTAACCTATCCTGGGGGGCAGCTACCTTATTTAACCTATACTGGGGGCAGCTACCTTATCTAACCTATACTGGGGGCAGCTACCTAATCTAACCTATACTGGGGGCAGCTACCTAATCTAACCTATACTGGGGGGCAGCTACCTAATCTAACCAATACTGGGGGGCAGCTACCTAATCTAACTATATACTGGGGGCAGCTACCTAATCTAACTATATACTGGGGGCAGCTACCTAATCTAACCTATACTGGGGGGCAGCTACCTAATCTAACCTATACTGGGGGGCAGCTATCTAATCTAACCTTTACTGGAGGGCAGCTACCTAATCTAACCTATACTGGGGGGCACCTACCTATCTAACCTATACTGGGGGGCACCTACCTATCTAACCTATACTGGAGGGCAGCTACCTATCTAGCCTATACTGGGGGGCAGCTACCTATCTAACCTATACTGGGGGCACTTACTTATCTAACCTGTATTGGGGGCACCTACCTACCTAGTTAGCCTATACAGGTGGCAACTATACTGGCTACCTATATTGGAGGCACCTACCTAACTAATCTATACTGGGGGCATCTACCTATCTAACCTATGATGGGGGCAACTATTCTGGCTACCTATATTAGAGGCACCCACCTAGCTAACCTGTACTGGGGGCACCTACCAATCTAACTTATACCGGGGGTGCCTGCCTATCTTACCTATACTGGGGGCAACTATACTGGCTACCTATGCTGGAGGCACCTACCTGGCTAACCTATACCGGGGGCAACTATACTGGCTTACCTATGCCTGGCTACCTATACTGAAGGGACCTATAGCTGGCTATAGGGATTTGTGTGCGTCGAGTGTTGCTGGGAGGGGGCCCACATCCAGATTCCGCATCAGGGCCCAGAGGTTTGTAGCTACGCCACTGATATGTTTGTATAACACATTCTATATTTCAAGAATCAATTTTGTGGCAGTTTTGTGAAACCAAACTTTTGAAATGGTGTCTAAGTTATTGAAAGCAAAATTAGTTTATCAATCACAGAGATTAGGAACATAAGGCTACCCTTACCTGAATCTGAAACAGTTAAAGGACACCTGACCTGAGACAGAGCACATACCTATGTGCATTGTCCATTCCTCTCATCATTCCCTTAGTCCGCGTAATAACAAGAAGTAGGCTTGATGTGATGTTCCCTCCTACAGGAAGGGGAAGAGGAGGGAATGGGATGGTGGATAGGAAGGAACATCACTGCAAACCTGCCTCTTCCTGTCTGAAAAATTGACTTTAGCCAAAAGCCAATTTTTTCAGGTAGTGATTATGGGGACCAGGGGGAACAAGGAGAGGAATGGACAACATACAGACATATGTGGATCCAGGATGAACATATCTCTGTGATTAACCTCAGGTTGAGTTTTCTCAGGTCAGTTGTGCTTTAAGCTAACGGTAAGGCTGCAGTTATATCATCATATCCTCCAGTGGGAACCAAAAGTTTGGGGGTTTGGTCCCACTCACCATATAAGGGTGAACGATGCTGACATCACAGAGAGTTACACTTAGACTTCCACTATCTCCAAGTGCTTAGTAATAACATGAGCCTCTGAAGCACAACAAAACTTATTTTTTTAGAAGCTGACACTAGGGGGACACTAAGGCTAAAAAAAATTCATGGTTTAGCATTTTGTTTGTTTTACGCAGATGTGGTTGCATGCAACTGGGGAGAGATGTGGTGCCTACCTTGGACTTTGCTTAAATGTAATATATGGATGGGTATCTAGGTGTCACGTACCTGGGGAGCGTGAATCCTGTGTTTGGCCGGATGGTGCTATCTCTCTAGTTTATAATCACTGGGATTGCTTCTGGAATTATTCATATGCAGTGATAAATACAACAGAGCTTCCTCTCTGCATGGCTCGACCATCACCTGAATAACATAACTATTTTAAATATGAACAGAAACCTGCACTACAAGCCTTAAAGTGGAATTAAACTCCCTAAACTACAATTCAAGAACCAACTCTTAAGGTGGCCATACATCATTAGCAGCTGATGACCCTGCCCATGTTACGCTGTCAATCACGTAGGGCACGTGTATGGGAGGAAGAGTGCGGAGATGAAGCCAGAGCATGCCTCATCAACAATGCAACCAATTTCAGGCCAAAATTGCTCGCATGTATCGATCAGACATGCTGCAAGATGTACCCACGTTGCGAGATCGCGGAAATTACCGCTCGTCACTCAAAAAAAACGCTGTACTAATCGACGGGAAAAATACGGGTATGGGACCCTAAATCTTAAAGCAAGCAGAAGTCATACAGCGTGGATCCTTTTATTTATGTCCAACGCTATATGAGTACTACATATATGAATGAAATGACTGCCTATAGAACAGATTTCACCAATTGAAGTTCAGATCACATTTTTGAATTATTCATGTAGAAATTTAGAAGATTCATAAGAGTTCCCAAACCTTTTCATCCAGCTGCACATAACATAAGGCAGATGAGGAAATAGGATACTGAGCTGCCTCATTTAGCATGTATGAAGGCGTACTGCCAGTCACTAGTATTTCCTACCATCCTCCGCACATCCATACACATGAATCCTTCCAGTGTTTGCCCTTGGTGTTAATGGTCACAGCTCAATGGGACTCAAAATGAACAGCTGCTAATTAAGTATGTTTTGCAGGCAGGTAATTAATGTTCTGGTGACATAGCTTCTTATATAGATCAGCTATACAGAAATAGCAACTACATGCTACAGGATTTTTGACATTCATATCCTAACGTGAATCTGTGTGAAAATGTTTATGAAATGAGGGTTAGGCCTGGGTTATAAATTATTCCTCACCTCTAGTGATGGCCTGCGGTTCACATCAGCACATCAGCTAACATTGGCCATTCGCATTTACCATAAACTGTATGCAAAGTCTGAACTTTAACCACTTAAGGACTGCAGTCTTAAAACCCCTTAAGGACCAGACACTTTTTTTCCATTCAGACCACTGCAGCTTTAACGGTTTATTGCTCAGTCATGAATTTTACCTCATTTTCTTGTCACTAATACAGCTTTCTTTTGGTGCTATTTGATTGCTGCTGTGATCTTTAGTTTTTATTATATTCATCAAAAAAGACATGAATTTTGTAAAAAAAAATGATTTTTTAAGTTTCTGCGCTGACATTTTTCAAATAAAGCAAAATTTCTGTATACATTTTTGTCCACATTCATTGTCTTTGATAAAAAAAAAAATCCAATAAGAGTATATTTATTGGTTTGGGTAAAAGTTATAGCGTTTACAAACTATGGTGCAAAAAGTGAATTTTCCCATTTTGAAGCATCTCTGACTTTTCTGAGCACCTGTCATGTTTCATGAGGTGCTAGAATTCCAGGATAGTATAAATACCCCCCAAATGACCCCATATTGGAAAAAAGACATCCAAAAGTATTCACTGAGAGGCATGGTGAGTTCATAGAAGATTTTATTTTTTGCCACAAGTTAGCGGAAAACGACACTTTGTGACAAAAAAAAAACTAAAAAAAAATTTCCATTTCTGATAACTTGTGACAAAGAAAAATGAAATCTGCCACGGACTCACCATGCCCCTCTCTGAATACTTTGGGGTGTCTACTTTCCAAAATGGGGTCATTTGTGGGGTGTGTTTACTGTCCTGGCATTTTGGGGGGTGCTAAATTGTAAGCACCCCTGTAAAGCCTAAAGGTGCTCATAGGACGTTGGGCCCCTTAGCGCACCTAGGCTGCAAAAAAGTGTCACATGTGGTACCGCCGTACTCAGGAGAAGTAGTATAATGTGTTTTGCGTGTATTTTTACACATACCCATGCTGGGTGGGGTTCCTATAGTGCCCTGGCATTTTAGGGGCCCAAAACCGTGAGAAGTAGTCTGGAAACCAAATGCCTCAAAATGACTGTTCAGGAGTATAAGCATCTGCAAATTTTGACAGGTGGTCTATGAGGGGCCAAATTTTGTGGAACTGGTCATAAGCAGGATGGTCTCTTAGATGACAGGTTGTATTGGCACTGAAGTGCGGGAAGCGCAGGATGTTCTCAAATCGTGACCTGGACATGGCAGCAGAGAACATGGGCATGTGATGTATTGGGTGCGTAGACCAATAAGATCGCAATACATTCTTTTTGACTAGACTCGTGTTAAGGAGATGGGTGTCTCGGGGTGATTAGAGGGGAGAATAGAGGCAATCAATGCACTGGGGAGGTGAGCGGAAGGGGGTTTGAGGGGGATCTGAGGGTTGGGGCAAATTAGGGCCTGATCTGATGAGTAGGTGTGCTAGGGGGTGACAGGAGGTGATTGATGGGTGCCTCAAGGTGTGATTAGAGGGGGCATAGATGCAAGAAATGCACTAGGGAGGTGATCAGGGGGGGGGGTCTAAGGGTTATCTGAGGGTGTGGGCGGGTAATTGGGTACCTGCAAGTGGCAGATGAGGGTCTGATCTAATGGGTATGATGGGTAGCAGTGACAGGTGGTGAGGTGGTGACAGGGGGTGATTGATGGATGATCAGTGGGTGATTAGAGGGGAGAACAGATGTAAATAATGCACTGGGGAGGTGATCGGGAGGTCTGAGGGTGATCTGAGGGTGTGGGCGGGTGTTTGTGTGCGCGCAAGGGGCAGATTAGGGTCTGATCTGATGGGTAGCAGTGACAAGTGGTGACAGGGGGTGATTGTTAGGTGATCAGTGGGTGATTAGAGGGGAGAACAGATGTAAATAATGCACTTGGGAGGTGATCAGGGGGGGTCTAAAGGGCGATCTGAGGGTGTGGGCGGTTGTTTATGTGCCCGCAAGGGGCAGATTAGGGTGTGATCTGATGGGTAGCAGTGACAGGTGGTGACAGGGGGTGACGGGGTGATTGATAGGTGATCAGGGTGTGATTAGAGGGAAGAATAGATGCAAGCAATGCACTAGCGAGGTGATGAGGGGGGTCTGAGGGCGATCTGAGGATGTGGGCGGGTAATTGGGTGCCCACAAGGGGTCGATTAGGGTCTGATCTGATGGGTAGCAGTGACAGGTGGTGACATGGGGTGATTGATGTGTGATTGATGGGTGATCAGTGGGTGATTAGAGGGGAAAACAGATGTAAACAATGCACTTGGGAGGTGATCTGAGGACGGGTCTGCGGGCGATCTGAAGGTGTGGGCGGGTGATCAGGTGCCCGCAAGGGGCAGGTTAGGGCCTGATCGGATGGGTGGCAGTGACAGGTGGTGACTGGGGCTGATTGATGGGTGATTGACAGGTGATCAGTGGGTGATTACAGGGGAGAATAGATGGATACAGTACACGGGGGGGGGGGGGGGGTCTGGGGAGGATCTGAGGGTGTGGGGGGGGTGATCAGGAGCCCCCAGGGGGCAGTTTAGGTCCTAATCTATAGGATAGCGTTGACAGATAGTGACAGGGGGTGATTGATGGGTGATTAGGGGGGTGCAAACAGTGGTCTGAGGGAGTGATCGGGGGGGTCTGAGGGGTGCTGTGGGCGATCAGGGGGCAGGGTCAGTGTGCTGTTGTGCTTACTAGGAGGGCTGCCTCCTGCCCTGGTGGTCCCTTGATCACTGAAACCACCAGGGCAGGAGGGAGCCTGTATAATACACTTTGTATACATTACAAAGTGTATTATACACTTTGTATGCGGTAATCGCAGGGTTAACAATCAGTCGCCGGGTTGACGTCACGGGTGGACGGAGCCTAATGCCGGCGGATGCGCGTGATCCCTGGCTAATTAGTCCCCCAGGTGCTGCCGCCGATCGGCGTTACGCTGCCAATTGGTAGTGGGCGGTCGGCAAGTGGTTAAAGGGAACCCGAGGTGAGAGTGCTATGGAGGCTGCCATATTTATTTCCTTTTAAACCAGTGTTGCTTGAAAATTTTCGCCATAGGCATTTTCGCATTGAAAATGCCATTTTCGTGTTTTGAGATGTTTTCGCAAAAATACGCTTACATTTTTGTGTTTTCACTTTTGTGATTCCCATGTAAATATGCCAAAATTTTCGCATTTTCGCCTAATGGCTGCTGACTTTCGCGGTAAATAGCAAAGCCCTCTTACTAGCTAGAATCACCAAATGTGCAGGGTATGTTAAGGTGAACAGTGGGTATAAGAGGAAAAAAAGATTTTCAAAAAGACCTTACAGTTTTGGAGAAAATCGATTTTAAAAGGATGATAGGAAAAAAAGGATACATTTAAATGCGGTAAATGACAGATAATGTATCAACCTAACGGTAGTGTAAATTTACGTGTATCAAAGAGAAGACCAATGAATTTAATGATGGGGTTTCCAGGGGGTCTGTACTAGTGATGTTGCGAACCAGAAATCTTCGGTTCGCGAACGCGAATTTGCCACAAACGTTTGTGAACTTAGAGGGACTGTTTCCGACCGCAAAAGTGATGGAAAAGTGCTTTAAAGGGGCCTAACACCTGGAACGTGGCATGCAGGAGGGGGATCCATGGCAAAAGTCCCACCAAAAATTACGGAGTTGACCCAAAGTCGTGTTTTAAATTTGAATCCCTAAAGGGCAGAAATCACATTACATTCCTAAATTTGTGCTTTAAAATGTCCAGTGTTGCCAGGGATCTTTATAGAGCCACATTGCGGCTGTATAGCGATCACTGGCCAAAGCTTCCACTTTCATGGAGTTTCCAGGGGGTCCATATGCAGTTATCACTAAAGCTCTTTGCGGTTGTTTGCGGTGTGGTAAATGTGTCGTTTCGTTTGTCAGTGTGAAGCAGGCCGAACCCTACACTACCTGATCTACGTGTACACGCGCCGGACATTTTAAAGCACTTTATTTCACAAATTTAGGAATGTAATGTGATTTCTGTCCTTTAGAGATTAAAGCATGACTCTTGGTCAAGTATGTCATTTTTTGTGGGACCTCTGGCATGTCACGGTCAAGGTGTTAGGCCCCTTTAAACAACTGTTCCATCACTTTTGTGACCAGAAACAGTCCCTTGCTTGCCCTTTGAAGTCTATGGGCATGATTCACAAAAGAGTGCTAACTGTTAGCACGGCCGTTTTCGCGCAAATTTTCGCATTGCGCGCGATCGAGAATTTTCGCACGAAACGATATCAATTTTGCAGAAAAATTCATGTTTGCGTGCGAAAACGCTATCGTTTCACGCGAAAATTTGCGATCGCGCGCAATGCGAAAATTCATGCGAAAATGGCCGTGCTAACAGTTAGCACTCTTTTGTGAATCAAGCCCTATGGCTGTTCGCACGGGTTGCCGGCTCGTGAACGTTTGCGGCAAATTCGCGCTCGTTAACCGAAAATTGCAAGTTCAGGACATCACCAGTACGGACCGCTCTTTCTTTTGATATATGTAAATTTTCACTACCATTAGGTTGCTACATTATCTGTCATTTACTGCATATAAATGTATACTTTTTTCTTATCGTAACTTTAAAATCGATTTTCTCCAAAACTATAAGGTATTTTTTCCCTCTTGTATCCACTTTTCTCCCTAACATACCCTGCAAATTTGGTGATTCTGATTTGTAACCCCCTTATACCCCCTGTGCTATTAACCTTGAAAATCGGCAGCCATTAGTGGGGAAAAAAAAGCTAAAATATTTAGACACATTTTCGCTTGTCGAATCGAAAATTATACTTATTTTCGCGAAAAGAATATTGGCATTTTTGCTCATCGCTGTTTTAAACAATACCATTTGCTTGGCAGTCTTCCTGAACCTGTTTCTCTCATACATTTAGCCATAGACCCTGAACAAGCGTGCACCATATCAGGTACGCTGACTTAGCCATATACTTGTTCCAAGGTTCTGACTCAGACACTACATAGGCCAGAAGATCAACAGAACTGCCAGGCAACTGGCATTGTTTACAAGGAAATAAATATAGCAGCCTCCATAACCCTCTCACCTCAGGTTCTTTTTAACATGGAGTGTATATATATATATGCACACATACACATGTATATACGTATATAAATGTATATACATATATATGTATATACAGGGCCGGGCCGAGGCATAGGCTGGAGAGGCTCCAGCCTCAGGGCGCAGTGTAAGAGGGGGCGCACAATTGATTCAGTTGTCATTCCTAATTGTGTATGAAGCAGAAAGAAATAAGAAAAGGGGATACATAGCAGTGACTGCAAGCCAGATAACTAGATATTAAGGTGTTGGGGAGGTTGTGGGCCCTGTGGCCCTCTTAGTCTAATAGCAATCAGTGTGTGATGGCTGGGGTGGGAGGGATGGAGGGGCGCACTTTGGTGTCTCAGCCTTGGGTGCTGGAGGACCTTGTCCCTGCTCTGTGTATATACATGTGTAAATACATGTATATATATGCATAGCAGAAGTTGTAGGCAAAACAGTTCAGGTCCGCTTTAAATTTAGTCCCGCCCCTACCGACGTCACACCGCCACCGCCGCACTGATAAGCCGCCGGGTCCCCGGGGACAGAGGGAATCCTGGCAGCCTGCGAAGAGGTATGATGCGGGGGAGAGAAGCCTGGGTCCCCCTGTGCGGCGCTGATCGCGCGCGTGATCCAGGAACACTGCGCACGCCACTGTTTTGGCCAGCCCGACCTGAGCACGGGCTTACCGCTCTTAGCTCACAAAGCAGATCCCGTGCTCAGGTCGGGTTTACCGCCAGGGGGGATAAGCCAGATGGGACAGGACAGCCAATTAAGCATTTTTACCACACGGGTTTACATATTAAAAAAAAGCCCCTGCATAAAATATGTATTTTGGGAGAATTGGCATTGAGTCCCCCCCACTATGCCACTGCCTGAGGTGTGGGGGGGGGGGAACTAATTACAAATTTGACACTATTTAAAAATAAATTGTGGCTTCAAATATTTCCTGAAAGCATCATTATTATTAATTAAAATCATTAGGGACGGTCACTTTGAATTTTTAATGTATTAAAGTAATCGCTGAAATTACAAATATTGACATATATATGCATTGATCGTGGTGGTTGAATTTGATACTTTTTTGATGATGTTTTAATGAATTTGGAGCATAATAAAGGTCATACATTGTTGATTTTGTCTTCTTGAATGCAAAGTGGTGCTCTTATTATTGTCTATTTCTTATGCTGTAATTAATATGAGGGGCTACCTAAAGAACATTAATACAGAGTTCATGGTAAGTATATAGTGTGGGGTATACTACTGTATTACCTAGGCTTATTTTTAACATTGACTCTCAAGCAACCAGAAACTACACTTATGCAGCATCAGCCAATCCCTGTTGGTGTCGTATAATGGGAGTTTTACTGTATATAGATTTGGTAAGACTGACAATCAATATCATCAATAAGCACCTTTAGAGGGATTGCTATGCGAAGCGCATTGTCCGTACAGTACCTGTTGTCAGCTCACACATTACAAAACAAATTCATAAAACACAAAATCATCATAACACATTGACATTGTGCAATACAGGCTTACGATGACATGGGAAGAAGATTAAATATTAAGACCTTATATACCCCTGAACATCTAAACCTTACTATTAGGGATGGTCAGTGAGGTGCAAATAATTCCAAGTTGATGCAGCATTATGCAAATTTTGTATGTAAATGTATGCAGCTTGAACATGAACCAATCAATTTCTGCTGAGGTAAAACTTGATTGGTCCATTTTCAAACTGCATAAAATTGCATACAAAATTTGCATTTGCAAATTATATGCATCTAATTGACCCACTCTACTCACTATTGGTCTATTGCAGTGGGGTTACACTTTTTCAACTTGCAAGCCTCTTTTCCACCAGGACGTTGCGTTTTAGGGGACGTTATAGGTCGCATAACGTGCCCCTAACGCAACGCCTAGTGGTGTTGTAGGAGGACGCTACCAAGAGCCGCGTTATGCAGCTCTTGGTGCGCCTTTTTTATGCTATGGGATGCGGAGACCACGTGATCCGCATCACGTGGTCCCGCCGGCCAATCGCCGCACAAAGCGGCCGCTCCAGGAAGTAAACACTGCACGTCACTGAGTGCAGTTAATATGAATTAGCCATGTGGCTGGCCGCGGAGGAGGAGGGGAGACCTCCTCCTCCAACATTACTGAGCATGTGCAAACAGTCTAACGCAGCTTAGCTGCGTATAACGCACAGCATGCAGCACTTTGTTTGAACGTGCTGCGTTACACTGTAAGGCAACGTGGGCACTGTGAACAGCCCATTGATTTTTCATTGCTGTGCGGTGGGCTGCGTTACAGGCTGCACTAACGTGCGCCTGTAACGTCTTACTGTGAAAGCAGCCTAAAGATACCAAGTTGAAATGATCTTCCTAGATTCTGAATGTTAAACATTAATTTAACTACATCCAAATGCTTTCTTTTCCAATCTGAAAACACTCCAAATTCAACTTCTTTTCATCAATCAAACAGCCAAGAATTGTATGGTAAGGCTTATACACACAATGCAATTTACTCTTCAGATCAATTATAACAAAGTGCATGTTATATGGAACTCAGGCCTCTGGAAGTCTAAACTAACCGGCATTCCCGAGGGGGATAACAGGGGCAGTACTTTTCTAATATGCTGAGTTTTCCGTAGCAAAAGTGACTTACCAATCCTCCTCATTTTCTATACTTCCTGCAACTCCCATGTCGGGCCCATACACAGACCAGTAGAAGACGGTGCCCAGAGGATTGGTAAGTTGCTTCTGCTGCAAAAAAACTCTGCATATTAGAAAAGTTCTGGCCCAGAGAATGAGCAGTGTAGGAGGGGGCGCATAACTCACTCAGCTATCATTCCCCTATTGTGTTTGAAGCAGAGAAAATAAGAAAAGGGGATACATGGCAGTGACTGCAAGCCAGGTAACTATAGATTAAATGGGTAAAGCCCCTGAAGGCAAAAAGGACTGCGCTCCACAGCACAATTACAATATATATAGCACCAATGTCACCAATATAGGGGATCCGCAGACTTTGTTCGAGTACACACACTCTCCAATCACGATCCAGTCCACATAAAAAATTGCAATCACAATCCAGACCTCTCAATGTAGTATAGGATTTCCGTGTAAAATATTCGCATATAGTGCAGTATTGCTTGGTATGAACCACCCTGTGATTCACTTCACACAGTTGTGTAAAATGTAGCCTCCACCCAGATACAAAGGAAACACAGGGGAATACTTTTAACCCCCTTAGTGAGTTTCACTCACTAGATGGCTTCTTGCAATCAGAGCATATAGCACCTCCAACCTGGGCAACAACAATTCTGGACCTTCGAACATAAAAAGCGGGACTTCGCATAGCATAAAACCTTTTTACATTTATTGTTAAAACACTGCATAAAACATGCGTACCGGATTTTCAGGTCACAAACGCTTATCTGTGTGTGTCGGCACCGCCGCGGTCGGATCTCCGCTACATGCCACAGTCCCCGCTTGGATTACTTCCTCCTTGCGTCCCTGATGAGTCGAATGATGAAACGCGTAGGGCGGAGCTTAGGAGTCACGCGGGACGCAAGGAGGAAGTAATCCAAGCGGGGACTGTGGCGTGTAGCGGAGATCCGACCGCGGCGGTGCCTGTCACCCCATACATAATGCCCCTATAGGAAGGAGAGAGGAACCTCCTGATACGTATACAATGCCCATATAGGAAGAGATGGAAGAGCACCATACACATATATAATTCTCTTACAGGCAGGAAGGGAGGGAAAGGGGTGTAAAGTTGGGGATGACAGTGTTGTGGGACTGCAGTAACAGCATCTGTGACAACACACAGTGCCCAGCGACACACACACTGAGCTCCCATAGAAAAGTGACATAGCAGGCTTCCACTAACCTCTCAACTGGGCATAGCAACAGCTGCACTTTAGAGCTCGTTCACACGAGGAAATCGCAAAATGCTAGTGATTACCGCTAGCATTTTTGCGGGAGTGATTTTTCCACGATAAACGCAGAAAAATCACAGGACGAAGTAGCTTTTTGGGAGCGATCGCGATTAGTGGTTCTATAGATACTAATCGCGATCACTCCAGAACTGCCGGCAAAGAGCTACAGGTAACACATTTGCGATTACCGATAATTGCAAAACGCCCGCGGTCACGGCAGTGAGGACACTGCCATAGGATAGGAGTAGCCTTTTGTGAAAACGCTAGCAGTTTGCAGGAATCACGCGATTCCCCCTTAGATGTGAACGGGGCCTTACAGAAGACTGAGAAGAAACTGGCAAGCAAAGCTGTGGTGTGCTTTGCCCCTTCATGGCTCCCCAGGCATGGTGATGCTGAGCCCAGTCCATAGCATGCCAGTGATGCAATCCTCACAATTATAAAATAAATCTAGCAAAGCAGAAGTAGGTGCTGGGTAGACTTGCTATTTTCAGCATTGCCAGCACCAAACAAATGCTAATAAACGTTTTGGATAACCTTAATAATGAACAGAAGCATTTTCCAGCATAAAAAAAAAACAGAAATTAATTTCTATTCATGTCAATACCTCTTATACTGCTGCTCTGTTTGAACTGAATATGCAGCAGAGCAGACACAGCACTGGTCCAGATATTTTAACACACATTGATCATCCCTGTGTCACTGGCTGCAGTAGTGTCTGTGCTGCCTCACTAACCCACGTGATATGCTCAGTGCCAATCACCCCCCATTATCTCAGCAGTTACTCCCCCTGTACACCCCAAAGCTTGAGGGTAGGGAGGGGGCCCCCCGATTTGCCTATGTGCAGAATATCAGCCCCCCAGCCCTACTGGTTCACCAGATAGGTTCTTATACTCTTATCTCAGGAACCAGCAGGGCTCGTGGGCTGTAATTTGGCACAGATGTATATCGAGCTGTCCCCTCCTTACCCTCAAAATTTGGGATGTGTTGGGGGAATACCTGCAGAGATATCACCCCCAGCATAACACAGAAGGGAATCCACACATAACATATCAGAACTGCCTGCTGCTCGGTAATCCCCGGACTCCTCATTGGCTGCAGTCACTAGACGGAGGGGTGGGAGCTACAGAGGCAAGGCTGGGCTGCAGTAGGCTGGCTGAGCCATCGGGCGGGAATCATCTAATCCAGGCTTTCTCAACCAGGGTTCCTTGAGTACTCTGCAGGGGTTCCTTGGCATTTTCTCCCATCGTGGGGATGTATAATGGAGCTCACTATAATAGGTGGTACTGTAACAAGAAGCACTAAATTAGGGGCTTAGGAGGCAGTGTAATGAGTGGCAGTGTAATAGGGAGTAGTGAAATAAACAGCCACACATACTTTTAAAGACCATGCCTCCTGCAAAATAAATGCAGGGGTTCCTCGAGATCAAAAAATAGTTTGCAGGGGTTCCTTGAGATCCAAAAGCTATTTGCAGGGTTCCTCCAGGGTAGAAAGGTTGAGAAAGGCTGATCTAATCTCTCTGTAAAGACTCCTCCAGCGGCCCCGCCTCCCCCAGGAAGATCCGAGCTGCAGAGAGAGCCACATGTGTTACCGAGACAGAGAGGGGAAGAGAGAGAGGAGAGAGAGGACCGAGTTTACTGAGAGAGAGAGACGCTGGAGCAGGCAAAACACAGCGGGCGGTGGAAGGGGGGACACACGGAGCTAATTATGTAACGGAGGGGACGTATATGGAGCTAATTATGTAATCGAGGGGTAAATACACATCTGTCTTATTAAAAAGAAACATTTAGGTACACTTTGAAATGTAAATACCAACAATTTGCAGCCATAAACCCTCAGAGACCAGAACCAAAACAAACACACTTTGGGCCACATTTTTTTTGTGCTGAAAAATGAAATCTTCATCTCCATAAAGCTTTTCAGCAGATGGAAGCATGAAGTGCTCCAAAATCTCCTGATAGCTAGCTGCATTGACCCTGCCCTTGATAAAACACAGTGGACCAACACCAGCAGCTGACATGGCACCTCAGACCATCACTGACTGTGGGTACTTGACACTGGACTTCAGGCAATTTGCCATTTCCCTCTCCCCAGTCTTCCTCCAGACTCTGGAACTTTGATTTCCGAATGACATGTAAAAGTTGCTTTCATCCGAAAAAAAGTACTTTGGACCACTGAGCAACAGTCCAGTGCTGCTTCTCTGTAGCCCAGGTCAGGCGCTTCTGCCGCTGTTTCTGGTTCAAAAGTGGGTTCATGCTTCCATCTGCTGAAAAGCTTTATGGAGATGGAGATTTCATTTTTCAGCACGACCTGGCACCTGCTCACAGTGACAAAACCACTGGTAAATGGTTTACTGACCATGGTATTACTGTGCTCAATTGGCCTGCCAACTCTCCTGACCTGAACCCCATAGAGAATCTGTGGGATATTGTGAAGAGAAAGTTAAAAGATGCAAGACCCAACACTCTGGATGAGCTTAAGGCCATTATCGAAGCATCCTGGGCCTCCATAACACCTGAGCAGTGCCACAGGCTGATTGCCTCCATGCCACGCCGCATTGAAGCAGTCATTTCTGCAAAAGGATTCCCGACCAAGTATTGAGTGCATAACTGAACATAATTATTTGAAGGTTGACTTTTTTTGTTTTAAAAACACTTTTCTTTTATTGGTCGGATGAAATATGCTAATTTTTTGAGATAGGAAATTTGGGTTTTCATGAACTGTATGCCAAAATCATCAATATTAAAACAATAAAAGGCTTGAACTACTTCAGTTGTGTGTTTTTGAATCTAAAATATATGAAAGTCTAATGTTTATCAGTACATTACAGAAAATAATGAACTGTATCACAATATGCTAATTTTTTGAGAAGATCCTGTATGGCAGTGGTTCCCAACCCATGTGCCGCGACACATACATGTGTCGCGGCAGCTTCGGGTATGTGTCGCGGCTCTCTCGGAGGGGAGCAGCGCAGTGGAGGGAGAGCTGTGGGCAGCGGCAGAGAAGGGGGCCATCTCCCCCCCCTTCTCTCACCTTAGGGTGCTCTGCCTCCCTCGCTCTCCCCTCCGATACTAAGTGTGGCGGTGCTTGGCAGCGGGCGGGACTTACCTTCCGTGTCGCTCCAAGCGCCGGCTGAAAGTTCTGGTTCTGCAGCCGCTGCTCTGGTCTGGATCAAGCCAGAGTAGTGGCAAATCATCCCGCGCCGGCGACGAGACCAGACTGAGACACAGAAGGTAAGTTCCGCCCCTCTGCCAGCCACCGCACTTCGTTCCGGAGGAGAGAGCGAGGGCTGGCTGGCTACATATACTGGGCATATATACCTCTGGCTACATATACTGGGCACATATACCTCTGGCTACATATACTGGGCACATATATCCCTGGCTACATATACTGGGCACATATATCCCTGGCTACATATACTGGGCATATATACCTCTGGCTACATATACTGGGCACATATACCTCTGGCTACATATACTGGGCACATATACCCCTGGCTACATATACTGGGCACATATACCCCTGGTTACATAAACTGGGCACATATACCCCTGGCTACATATACTGGGCACATATACCCCTGGCTACATTTACTGGGCACATATACCTCTGGCTACATATACTGGGCACATATACCCCTGGCTACATATACTGGGCACATACCCCTGGCTACATATACTGGGCACATATATCCCTGGCTACATATACTGGGCACATATATCCCTGGCTACATATACTGGGGACAACTGGCTGTTTGTCATTATGTACATTTACTGGTGAAAAGCTGTCTCTTATTATGTGCATTTACTGGTGAAAAGCTGTCTCTTATTATGTGCATTTACTGGTGAAAAGCTGTCTCTTATTATGTGCATTTACTGGGGAAACGCTGTCTCTCATTACGTGCATTTACTGGTGAAAGGCTGTCTGTCATTACCTGCATTTACTGGTGAAACGCTGTCTCTTATGTGCATTTAGTGGGGAAACGCTCTCTCTCATTACATGCATTTAGTCTACATGTCACTGAGATCTGAACGTTTGGTTTGATGTGTCACAACTCCAAAAAGGTTGGGAACCACTGCTGTATGGGAACTGTATGGTCCCTATGTTACTTATAATGATGCAGTATACCACTCCCTTTCGGGCACTATGTAGTCTTGGGTGTATATGTTGTATACATTTCCATTTCTGGGCAGGCGATCCTAATGTTTCTGCATGGCCTCACACATATCTTTTGTCATTTTGGGTCCTGACCAGCACTATTCTATGGCATAATATCTGGCCTATGCACTGGTGTTGTAGCACATATTGGTTTGATACATGAGAGAGTCACACTTACAGATTTTTAGCCAGGGTTGCTCCTATGTTGGCCTGATTATAGTATTTGATTTGCCTTTTTTAGATTGCGGTGATACTCTGCATAGATATTTGGGTAAGATTATTGTATAAAAGTCACATTTTTTGATTGGCCATTTATCTCACTCTACGCATGGGTCTCTAATTGGTATGTATTTGATTTATATGTTTTTAACAGATGTTTGAACACTATGTGCCTCTGAGGAAGCGGTCTTTGACTCAGGCAGTCTTTTTATGTGAATTGGAAGTCAGTATTTCTGTACATACATGTCATGTGAGCGATCTGGAGAGATTATATATATATATATATATATATATATATATATATATATATATATATATATATATATATATATATATATATATATATATACAGTGGCTTGCAAAAGTATTCGGCCCCCTTAAAGTTTTCCACATTTTGTCACATTACTGCCACAAACATGAATCAATTTTATTGGAATTCCACATGAAAGACCAATAGAAAGTGGTGTACACGTGAGAAGTAGAACGAAAATCATACATGATTCCAAACATTTTTTATAAATAAATAACTGCAAGTCAATACTTTGTAGAACCACCTTTTGCTGCAATTACAGCTGCCAGTCTTTTAGGGTATGTCTTTACCAGCTTTCCACATCTAGAGACTGAAATTCTTGCCCATTCTTCTTTGCAAAACAGCTCCAGCTCAGTCAGATTAGATGGACATCATTTGTGAACAGCAGCTTTCAGATTTTGCCACGGATTCTTGATTGGATTTAGATCTGGACTTTCGCTGGGCCATTCTAACACATGGATATGTTTTGTTTTAAACCATTCCATTGTTGCCCTGGCTTTATGTTTAGGGTCATTGTCCTGCTGGAAGGGGAACCTCCACCCCAGTCTCAAGTCTTTTGCAGACTCCAAGAGGTTGTCTTCCAAGATTGCCCTGTATTTGGCTCCATCCATCTTCCCATCAACTCTGACTAGCTTCCCTGCCCCTGCTGAAGAGAAGCATCCCCAGAGCATGATACTGCCATCACCATATTTGACAGTGGGGATGGTGTGTTCAGAGTGATGTGCAGTGTTAGTTTTCCGCCACACATAGCGTTTTGCATTTTGGCCAAAAAAGTTCCATTTTGATCTCATCTGACCAGAGCACCTTCTTCCACGTGTTTGTCGTGTCCCCCACATGACTTGTGGCAAACTGCAAACGGGACTTCTTATGCTTTTCTGTTAACAATGGCTTTCTTCTTGCCCCTCTTCCATAAAGGCCAACTTTGTACAGTGCATGACTAATAGTTGTCCTATGGACAGATTCCCCCACCTGAGCTGTAGATCTCTGCAGCTCGTCCAGAGTCACCATGGGCCTCTTGATTGCATTTCTGATCAGCGCTCTCCTTGTTCGGCCTGTGAGTTTAGGTGGACGGCCTTGTCTTGGAAGGAGTATGGCACAACTGTAAACCTACCATTTCTGAATGATCGCTTGAACAGTGCTCTGTGGGATGTTCAAGGCTTTGGAAATCTTTTTGCAGCCTAAGCCTGCTTTACATTTCTCAATAACTTTATCCCTGACATGTCTGGTGTGTTCTTTGGACTTCATGGTGTTGTTGCTCCCCATATTCTCTTAGACAACCTCTGAGGCCGTCACAGAGCAGCTGTATTTGTACTGACATTAGATTACACACAGGTGCACTAAAATCTTTGGAATCATGTATGATTTTCGTTCCACTTCTCACGTGTACACCACTTTGTATTGGTCTTTCATGTGGATTTCCAATCAAATTGATTCATGTTTGTGGCAGTAATATGACAAAATGTGGAAAACTTCAAGGGGGCCGAATACTTTTGCAAGCCACTGTACACATATGAAGATTAAACTAAGAGGATTTGTTTCCAAGAAATCCCCATTGTGTGTTTTTGCCTGTATAGTTTGGATATAGGGGTGGAACCGCATCATTTTTAGCTTGTGTATAGATAAAGCGGGACGTATGGTCAGCGTAATGAAGCCAATATATTATTTGTTTTCGGCTTATTGTTATTCTGCCCTGTTTTTCTATTCGCTTTTCCTCGTACAGTTTTCGGAGTAAAGCTACATACATGTACACATACACATAATTTGGAAGCAGTTCCCCAAAATACGCGAAACCTGGCAGCGGATCACCCAAAATACACGTAACACCCAAAAGACATATAATCTGGCAGTAGTGGTCCCCCAAACATACACAATCTAGCAGCAGTTCCCCAAAATACACGGAATCTGGCAGCACTTTTTTTTTTTTTTAATAAATCATGTAGCGAGCCCAGGGCTCGCTACATGATAGCCGCTGAGCGGCAGCATCCCCCCACCCACTCCGATTGCCTTCGGCGATCAGAGTATGCAGGAAATCCCGTTGAGAACGGGATTTCCTGCAGGGCTTCCCAGGTCGCCATGGCGACGGGGCGGGATGACGTCACCGACGTCATGGACGTCGGGACGTCACAGGGAATCCCGAACCGCCCCTCAGCGCTGCCTGCACTGATTGGCCAGGGTGCGCAGGGGTCTGGGGCGGGGGGGGGGGGGGGGGCGGCTCGGCGGGTAGCGGCGAATCGGCGGCGATCGCGTACTACACGCAGCTTGCAAAGTGCTAGCTGCGTGTAGGAAAAAAAAATTATGCAAATCGGCCCAGCGGGGCCTGAGAAATCCTCCTGCGCAGGTTACCCCGAGCTGAGCTCGTGATAACCGGCAAGGAGGTTAACCATTTCAGCCACCCAGACGTGAAGCTCACGTCCAGGCGGCTGCTGTGCTGCGCTTCCGCTGTTCGCCGTGCTCCCGTGCGCGCCCCTGTGGTGTCCACCAGTATCCCTGGGATCAGTGAAAGGGAACATGGTTCCCGATCACCAATCCCTGTCCCCCGCAGAAAAACCGAAGCGCT
This sequence comes from Hyperolius riggenbachi, assembly GCF_040937935.1. Classification (NCBI taxonomy): domain Eukaryota; kingdom Metazoa; phylum Chordata; class Amphibia; order Anura; family Hyperoliidae; genus Hyperolius; species Hyperolius riggenbachi. Next base: position 129,137,886 of record NC_090648.1, read on the forward strand.
CACCCGTGAGGCTTCAGTTCTTCTGCCCGGAACAATTTACGCAACCCCCTTGTACTTCCGCTTAGCAAGAAGTACAAGGAGGGAAAACAAAAACGAAGGTGGCCATCTTGTGGCCAAATAGTAAAACTACATCTACACATTTTTTACATTACAAGCTACACATTTTACAACATTAAAAATGCCCTGTTTATGTCCCACACCAAAATATTACCCAAATAAAATTTTTTATGAAAAAAAAGAAAAAAATACAATTAAAAAAAATATATATGTAAATAGTTACCTAAGCGTCTGAACTTTTTAAATATGCATTTGAAGGGGGTATACTACAAACATTTTTTAAATTATAAGCTTGTAAATAGTGATGGACGCAACAAGGAAACAATGCACCTTTATTTCCAAATACAATATTGGCGCCATACATTGTGATAGGGACAAAACGTAAATGGTATAATAACCGAGACATACGGGCAAATAAAATACATAGGTTTTAATTATGGTAGCATTGATTATTTTAAAGCTATAATGGCCGAAAACTGAGAAATAACGATTTTTGTTCCATTTTTTTCTTATTAATCCTGTTAAAATGCATTTATAAATACATAATTCTTAGCAAAATGTACCACCCAAAGAAAGCCTAATTAGTGGTGGAAAAAACTAGGAACTAGAGAAATGAACTGGAGGCGGGGCCAGAGCATCAGTGAGTGGCTGCGTGGGCACAGGATGTCTGTGGGGGACCATTAGAAGCGCCGGGTAATTTCAACTCATTTTCTCCCGACCCCCCTACAGTATCCCTTTAAGCCAATGTGTTGTAAAAGACACAAGTAAGCTTCAGGTTAGCAGGAATGGTTGCATGGCCACCTAGCTTTTCATCCTTCCCAGGCCAACTAGGCTGGCTTCAGCATGTAGTGTTGGTGGTGGTATAGCGGTGAGGAGAGCTGCCTACCAAGCACTAGACCTGGGTTCGATTCCCGGCCAATGTATATAAGCTGGCTTTTGAAATCCTACAATTCTCTGGAAGACAAGACCCTCCTCCTCCAAAGAAGGGAAGGAGAAGTTGTTGTGGTGTTCTATATAAGGAATAACAATCAGCCAGGAGCAAGCTAACAAGCCTAACTAAGCTCTCCCTAGCAGAGTCTGTCAGCAGCTGTCCCTTAACTAATTACTGTAGGCAGACGAGTGAGTAAAACGGCCGGAGAACCTTGCCTTTTATAAGGGGGGGTGGGGCTCCAGGAGGGAGTGTAGTCTGATTGGCTACAATTTGCCTGCTGACTGTGATGTAGAGGGTCAAAGATGACCTTAATGGAGCATTATGGGGGCGAACCGAACTTCCCTAATAGTCCCACCTGAGTTAGAACCACACAAAGTTCGCCTGGAACCGCTCGGCCCATCTCTAATCAGGACTAGACTACATTCCATTAACATTTTAGAGTTAAATATACTACCTGATGTATGGACTACCTCTCTAAAGTGGAAGTTTTATGGGTAAAAAATAGAAAAATACTGCAAATACATATAAGTATCCCAAAATCATATTACAATCTAACTTCCCAGAACCACGAATCCCTGCACTGGAAATTCTGCATAGACACTTGTAATAAATAATTTTCCTTAAAGTCAGTTTGCTCAATAGACGTATCTACAGTCTTCACAGGAAATGTCTTGTAGGGGAACCTGACTTCAGCAAAGTTGACAGAAATGTGCAATGTAATGCAGCCAAGTGCTGCCGGTGCCACAAATCACTGCTTCCTGGGAGGAGGGCACATCTTTTATGGCTGACAGGTCTTCCCTGATAGGGACAGCAATGCATCTCAGGAGAAGAATACAGAGGATCTGCAAGGGAAGACGGATTAACTTTTTCACTGCCTCTGTAACTATACTACTATTCTTCCCAGCTCCAAGCCACACGGCTCCATAAGCAGATAAAAGGCATTCATGAGTGCAACTGTAACTGCTGGGGGAACAGCCCCTTGTCTGCTAATGGTTGGGATCCCCAGAGCAGACGATTACCCAGGAACTAAGGGATAAGAAGCTGCTTTGGACAACTGCCCACAGTCCTTCCTGTACTTTCTTCTCAGCTCTATCCATTGTGATTCTCCCTCTTGCTCCTTGTAGTGGGTGTCAGTTACTCTCACATTTCTGCTCTTTATTATCATCATTGCTGAATGCAAGCTCTTCAGAAGCCCCATTAACCTAAATTGCTAATTTCCTATTCTAATTTCGAATGTGGAACTAGAGAAGTACTCATTGATCGTATAAATACTATGCGCAGCACTTTCAGTGTAACTGGAATTTAAGCGACACTTTGCATATCTTATTCAAATTTATATATTTTTTTAAATTATATTTATTTCAGCCTTTTAGTTTTATAAAAGAAGCCCCCCCACACACACACACATACACACACATACATATCCCCACCACACGCTACAGTGGTATGCAAGCAGTGTTACTCACACATTTTCGGCAAAGTCATTTTCGCAGCGAAAATGGCATTTTTGATTTTGAGAAATTTTTATCGCAAAAAAATCTCATTTTTAGCGTGAAAATTTCATGGAAAAAATGAGAAAAATCTCAAAACTATTACAAATGATTTGCAATGGCATTTTAACTCAAGTCGAATTTAACATTACTTTCAGGAAAATAATGCGAAAAAAATTTGGCATTTTTACTCATCACTTTATGCGAGGTGACCAGTTTACTCAAGCCAAGATCCTTAGTAATGATCCAGTAAAACTGGTGATCTCCCATAAATGAAAAGGGCTAGTTTTACTGTGGGGTGTTGGATTATACTAATTGTACACGTAATGCAACTAAAATAACATTTTTATATAATATAATGCAGGCAAGCAACTGGCTACTTTGCATCTTGACTGACAAACGTTGAGTGCATCAATGTGTGCAATGCTTAGCTTTTAAAATATGTATGCTATGAAGGTTTATTACCATTACTTTTGCAAATAAGGGCTTACATGGATATATAGAATACTCAAAATCATCTTTATTTCCTAATAGAATATTGCTGGCATATTTTATACTAGGGATGTAAAAGCTGTAATAACCGGGACAAATGGGCAAATAAAATGTGTGGATTTTAATTACAGTCGAATGTTTTATCTTAAAACTATATTAGCTGAAACCTGATTTTTTTTAATTTATTTGTTCTTCTTATTCACTTTAAAATACATATAACATAAAATAATTCTTAGCAAAAAGTACCACTCAAATAAAGCCTAATTTGTGGCAAAGAAAACAATGTTTTGATCATTTTGGTGTGATAAGTAGTGCTAAAGTTATTGCAGCATGAATGGACGCAACACTGAAATGTTAAAATTGCTCTGGTGCTTAAGGGGAAAAACTCTTAGAGGTAAAATGGTTAAAGTAAGGGGGGGGGGGGGGGCGTTATAATTGTCTTTAACCTGAGGAAAGGTAAAGCTCAGGCAATATGAGGTTCTGGACAATTTTAGCAGGTTGCCCAAAGTTATTTTTCAGGATTATGCCAAATAATACCAAGGCAACAAAAACTGCATAATGAAGTCTCGGCCCAAATAAAAGTGAAAAGGCTGCATATCTGGTGCTCTGTGTTCCAAGTACCCCCTATTAAAATCACTTCTAAATTATAAATACAAATCTTCTGATGCCTTGATAACACTTCAAAGAGACAGCCTGTCTTAGAAGCAATGTTTCCCTATGATACATGCTGCCTGATTACCTAATTATGAAAGCAAGCAAGAAACCTTTATCTGCTTTTAGTGAATAAAAGGAATATTTTCAATGGTAATTTATGCCATTTTGACACAGAGTACATTTTTGGATCTTGTTAACTGAAAATGACACAGGAGAGATGTTATGTAACGGCACAGTGTGATTTACAGATAACCACTAGAGGGAGCATCTCTGCATTGATATCACTACATAGGAACAGCAATCAAGTAAAAATATTAAATTCATTTTAACAGCTATCTTGGGAAGCCTTTGTTTCCTACTAATAAGCTTGTGTTATTGATCCCTGGTGTGCAGGAAAAACGCTATTAAGGTGGATGTGTATAGCAGAATGAATCTGATGTAAGCGTGAGAAGTATGGAAATTGCTAAACGTACAACTTTATGAACTATAATTGTAAAATAATACTGCTCGCCCAAGAAGTCATTCCTCTCTGGTTAGTTTGGGGGAAGGGTCTGGAAAACCTCTCAATAATAATTGGGATCACAGATATCCTTTCTCAGCCAGGTAAATCGCGAGAGCCATTTTTGATGCATATATACATAAAAAAATGCATACAGGTCGGCTCTTCCTGTTCAGCATCTCAGCACCTATTCAGGAAGGAGTCCTTGGGCTAGACTCCCTAACACTGCTACTGCCTACTGAGCGTACCCTAGTGGTTGCAGCTCAAGTGCTTTAGGTCCGCCAGATGACTTACACCTAGCACTAACCCCTCCTCTACTTACACCTAATATGAACCCGTCCCTCCACCTACGCCTAACATTAACTGCACTACACCTTCTGTGCTAGCTTGTTAGGTTGCCTTGCCACTACTAGCTCCAGAGTCGCACTGCTATCACCCCCCTCTCTGTTCGTTACCCGGGATGCCCCGTAAGCCCCCATAGGTACGCCACTGCTTTGGTTTGGTAAAAAGCCACAAATTTCAAGATCTGCTTCCAAATGATTTTTCACGCAGCCATGGTTTATATCTGGGTCTGGTGTTAGTGGGCAGTCAATGGCTTCATAGTCTACTCTACATCAATGTCTAATCCATCTTATTGTCAAAACCTTTATAAAACGGACCATATTTTTACCTCCTTATATCATTTGGCTCTTTTTTTCATTTTTCTTTGAGCTTCACACTCCAGTATTGTGCCATAAATTTAGCCTTAAACCTTTCTTTCAGTAACTCTAAATCCACTTACATCTTGCTGAGTCAATGCCCATGTTTCACAACCATAAGCTACAACAGGCCTGACAACAGTCTTATATATTCCTAACTTGGGGAAAGCTGGAGCTGAGGACTTAAAAGCAAACCTTGAAGTTAACCTTTAAAAAACAATAAAGCATTCTCACAAAGAATATATATTGTTTAAACACGTTGCCTGAGATTCTTGCACATATCTCTTTTGAAAAGCTTGTTTTTTTTTAAATCATTTTAAACTTTTTGGATTGCAGTGTAATATGGCATCCCCCCAGCAATATTTCTGGGCACCACATGGTTATTTACCTTTAAAGTGAACCTGAGATGTCTTGAAAGCAAGAATTCTTACATACCTGGTGCTCCCTCCAGCCCTCTTGGCCTGTTCACTCCCTCGCTGCCATCCTCTGCCTTCTGGAACCTTCGCTACTGTCCCGATAACTTTGGCCTGCCGGGCTTACTGCGCATGTGCGGCCTGGCCATGCGAGCGCACCTGTCACGCTCCTATGGCTGGGTACTACTGCGCAGGCGCTGAACGCTTCAGGACACGGGAGCATGATGGGGGAGTGCGCACTACAAGTGCGCCAACTGGCCAAATTACCGGGACCATAGCGGAGGATACAGAAGGTAGAGTATGGTGGTGAGGAAGTGATCAGGCTGAAGGGGGCTGGAGGAAGTACCAGGTATGGATGGATTTTTTTCTTTGTGGTCATCTCAAATACACTTTAAAGTCACCTGACCTGAGGCAAAGCTACTGGCTGAGTCATTCAGCGTTCCAGAGGGACAGTGGAGGAACAGAGCAGTGTGCTAATACGACGACGGACAAGAAGGATTTCAGGGAGTTGGAAGAAGCCCCAGGTAAGTAACTGACCACATTACATTTGATTTAAAGGGACTCCAAGCACCTCTTATGGGCATTCCTTTAAGGCTCCGACCAGTACTGCAGCTTGTGCTCTCCTCTTTCATTTGATGCCTGAATCGCCATTCTACACCAAATAGTTTTCGTTCAATCATTTAAATTTAAAAATCATGGTTGCCATCTTGGCTATGTTATAACTTCCGGGTCACCCCTGTTTCTCTATTAGAGAAGTGCATCACTGAATGAAGCAGAAAGAGGAAGTGACATGCAATACCAGAGGAGTCATAGCACGACTTTGTTGGAAGTTGTCTTAAAGGCATGCCCATGAGAGATGCTCGGAGTCCCTTTAACATTCCCTTTACTCCCTGTGAATGAGGCGAGGAAGAGGTGGGAACAGGCGGGTGATAGGAGGAAACATTGTAGCAAGTCTGCCTCTACCTGTCTGAAAAACTGACTTCAGCCTGAAACTCTAATTTTTCAACAAATGATTACAGTGATGGGTTGGAACATGGAGAGTAACAGACAATGCAGAGAGAAATGGGTTCCAGCATGAACAATCCTCTGGGCTTCCCTTAGGAAACTTTGCTTCGGGTCAGGTATCCTTTAATGTCAGTTCAGGTTTGCTTTAAGTGAAGCAGTCCATTCCTGTGGTAACAATACTGGTTTTCATTTCTTCATTAACAGGGTTGTTGCTGTGGTCTGTTGGTAGCAAGCATGTCAATGCACTGACGTTCTTACACTGATAACTGTTCTATAACTGTATTAATATATTTTTAAATGCTTACTTTTCTGATGACTCACTGACAATTTCAGCGTATTAGACTCGGCTTCCAGCTCCAACAGTTTCTCTCTCATTGAAGTTTCAATCTGTGTTATACTTACAAAACCATCAGCATAGGCTGCCGCGTGACTCATGCGGAATGTGATATTACCAATTATGTCAATTTTTCTAAGTGCAGCTTCCACCACCAGCATAAAAAAACAATGGGGATAATGCATTTCTTTGTCTCATTCACCTTTATACTTAAGATGCACATGATGGGAGACCAAAGACACAATATATTATGTTATCATAAACCTGCCCTGTTAATCTGATTAGTTATTATTATCATTGCATTAGAAAATGTCATTATATTCAGTGGTGCTGTACAGAGTGAGCAACAAATATGGGGTACCTAATAGTACAGACAATGCAATACACAAAATATTGACATCGGTAACATAATGCAGAATTGGTAGATAGTAATGTTAGTACTGGGGAAGGATGAGAAACGTTTTGAAATGTGAAGGGGAGGGAATAGGATGTGTAGAACAGGTGGTTAGATGGGCTTTGGAGAAAAGAGAGGTGAGAGAATATTCAGAAAGTGTTGAGAAGGCAGAGAGAGAGAGAGAGAGAGAGAGCAGTCAGTTAGCCAGTTATTAGTATCCTCTTTTATCAAAACTTCCTGCTTTAACTGAAGGATAACACACATTTACTACCTCTTTCTATATTTCAACTGAATCTGTCATTATACCAACAACCTTGTACATTGTCAGTATTTATTCACCATTGACTTGCTACCTCTCCCATTTTTCAACCTACAGAGCAGAGGTTTAAAAAAAATAGCAATACATATCTTAATTGAAATGAAATGCAACAGTGGTGAATGTTACGGCATCTTGTCGCCCACCTCTCTGGCCCCAGCGGAGAAACAATGCGTTCTGGGGTGGGTAAGTTTGGCATGGCTGCCATTTACCACCTCTTGCAATCAGGATGCAGAACAGAGGTGTGGCCAAGATGCCAATTAGAATAAATAAAGGCAGTTGGTTCCGACCAATTGTCAATGGCATGGTTAGAATGACAGTTTCCCTGCAGAGTGCAAATAGGAACCTCCCAGTCTGCTTAAAAAAAAAAAAGGGCAACAACACGGGTCACACACCTGTTCTGCTCTAGAAGTAACGGTATTTCTACCTATTTTTATACCTTTATTTTTATGTTAATCCACTACTGGCAGAGGGAGGACAGTTACCACATATATTTGAGCCTGGAAAGGGGCTGTCAAGGTCAGATTTATAGTTATTGTGCCCCTAGGCCCAGTATGCTGTGACTCCCCTTTCTTGTGCAGCAGCACCCCTCCTATTACATGTGCAGCCCCCTCTTAGAGATGAGCGTAATGGAGTAATTACGATTTCGTAATTAGTGTAATTACGTTTATGGCCGTAAGTACATAATCGTAATGAAGAAGGATTTCGCGAAATTTCGCGTAATTTTCGCATTGCAACGGGTATTACGAAATTAATGCGTATGGTCATGCTCCCGAAGCGGAAAAGTTGACACATGTATCAATGTTAGGTAGCCGCCGACTTTAACGGTTAATAGCAAAGCCCCCTTAAATGCTAAGAGCCTCAAGTTTGGAGAATATATTAAGGAGATCAGGAGGAATAAGAGGAAAAAAATTTTTTCAAAAAGACCTTATAGTTTTTGAGAAAATCGATGTTAAAGTTTCAAAGGAAAAATGTAAACATTTAAAAACCCGCCGACTTTAACGGTTAATAGCAAAGCCTGCTTAAAGTTTAGGAACACCAAATTCCCAAGGTATATTAAGGGGATCAGTGGGAATAAGAGGAAAAAAAAATTTTTCAAAAAGACCTTATAGTTTTTGAGGAAATCGATTTTTAAGTTTCAAGGGCGAAAATGTCTTTTAAATGCAGAAAATGTCAGTTTTTTTTGCACAGGTAACAATAGTGTATTATTTTCATAGATTCCCCCAAGTGGGAAGAGTTTTACTTACTTCGTTCTGAGTGTGGGAAATATTAAAAAAAAAACGACGTGGGGTCCCCCCTCCCAGACCTCTTTAACCCCTTGTCCCCCATGCAGGCTGGGATAGCCAGAATGCAGAGCACCGGCCGCGTGGGGCTCCGCACCCTGACTATACCAGCCCGCATGGTCCATGGATTGGGGGGTCTCGGAAGGGGAGGGGCAGCCAAGCTTTCCCCTCCCCCTCCGAGCTCTTGTCCAATCCAAGGACAAGGGGCTCTTCTCCACCTCCGATGGGCGGTGGAGGTGGAGGCCGCGATTTCCTGGGGGGGAGGTTCATGGTGGAATCTGGGAGTCCCCTTTAAAAAGGGGTCCCCCAGATGCCCACCCCCCCCTCCCAGGAGAAATGAGTATAGAGGTACTTGTACCCCTTACCCATTTCCTTTAAGAGTTAAAAGTAAATAAACACACAAACACTTAGAAAAAGTATTTTAATTGAACAAAAAACATAACCACGAAAAAAGTCCTTTAATATTCTTAATTAACCATTAATACTTACCTGTCCCTTTAAATAAATGATCCCTCGAAATAGCCTCGGAAATGTTCTATCAGTTACAATGTAACAAAGTTATTACAATGTAACAACTTTGTTACATTGTAACTACGCCGCACCCGACGTCACTCGCCGCCGCCGCATACGCGTCTGCGCTGCACACATTCCCGACAGAGCTCTGAGCCCTATAGCTCAGAGCTCTGAGAAGCATCTTTGTATTTTGGCTCCAAGGAGCCCCATTGGTCCTTAGCAGACCAATGGGGTTCCTTTTGATTTGAAGGAACCCCATTGGTCTGCTAAGGACCAATGGGGCTCCTTGGAGCCAAAATACAAAGATGCTTAGAGAGCTCTGAGCTATATAGCTCAGAGCTCTGTCGGGAATGTGTGCAGCGCAGACGCGTATGCGGCGGCGGCGAGTGACGTCGGGTGCGGCGTAGTTACAATGTAACAAAGTTGTTACATTGGCGTCAATTCACCAGAGGTTACCAACCTATTTATCTCTTGGGAGGTAATTTACCTCCTGTGATATCTCCAAATAGCAATTCTCCAGAAGTATAGGGGAAAATATCGACAGAGAAATGAAAGAGATAAATGTGAGATAAGTATGAGATAAATAAGTGATAGTTAGTAGTTAGTTTTTCTCCAAATCACAATTCACCAGGGAAGAGAGGGGGTGTGGCCATTCGTTATTTTTTCATCTCTTTATCCCCTGAATGAACCTGGAGATATCGTGGTTTTCACACAGCAACTGCTGCTGTGGAAGATGGAGCCTTTTGAGCTTACTCTGTTAGGCCTGGTGCACACCAAAAACCGCTAGCAGATCCGCAAAATGCTAGCAGATTTTTTTCTTATTTTTCTGTAGCATTTCAGCTAGCATTTTGCGGTTTTGTGAAGCGTTTTTGGTGTAGTAGATTTCATGTATTGTTACAGTAAAGCTGTTACTGAACAGCTAATGTAACAAAAACCGCCTGGCAAACCGCTCTGAAGTGCCGTTTTTCAGAGCAGTTTGCGGTTTTCCTATACTTAGCATTGAGGCAGAAACGCCACCGCAATCCAAAATCTGCAGCAGCCCGGTAGTATGCTTTTCTGCAAAATGCCTCCCGCTCTGGTGTGCACCAGCCCATTGAAATACATTACCCAAGCATATGCGCAGCCGCAGGCGGATCGCAAAACGCAGCCGAACCGTTCTGGTGTGCACTAGGCCTTAGAGCTTGCTTCTATTATGAGGAGACAAAGGCGCAGGAGGATGATCTGTTTAATCGACCCTCGTATTTTTCGTGAGAGAACAGTTCTTGATAATTTTACTGAGACAGAGGTGGTGAAGAAGTTCAGACTCACTCGTGTATGATTTATGATATGATCCGGCAGTAAAAGGCGGGAATACTCTGGTCAGGTAGTGGTAAAACTCCGCCTCCTACCCACAATGCTTCACTTTCAAGCTTACAGAGAGGAAAAGTATCCCATGTAAATCATTAATACCGATTACCTAACTCTCTGCTTTCTCACACTTTCCTCATGCATATCTCTCCATTATCCCCTGCTATCGAACACTTTTCTCTCTGTCCTCTCACACTGGTGAATTGACTCCAGAGTGTTAAAATACCTAATGAGATAAACTATCTACCTTTTTTCTCTTAGTAAATCCTCTCTGGTGAATTGACGCCATTGTAATAACTTTGTTACATAGGCGTCAATTCACCAGAGGTTACCAACCTATTTATCTCTTGGGGGGTAATTTACCTCCTGTGATATCTCCAAATAGCAATTCTCCAGTAGTATAGGGGAAAATATCGACAGAGAGAAATGCAAGAGATAAATGTGAGATAAGTATGAGATAAATAAGTGATAGTTAGTAGTTAGTTTTTCTCCAAATCACAATTCACCAGGGAAGAAAGGGGGTGTGGCCATTCGTTATTTTTTCATCTCTTTATCCCCTGAATGAACCTGGAGATATCGTGGTTTTCACACAGCAGCTGCTGCTGTGGAAGATGGAGCCTTTTGAGCTTACTCTGTTAGGCCTGGTGCACACCAAAAACCGCTAGCAGATCCGCAAAATGCTAGCAGATTTTGAAACGCTTTTTCTTATTTTTCTGTAGCGTTTCAGCTAGCATTTTGCGGTTTTGTGAAGCATTTTTGGTGTAGTAGATTTCATGTATTGTTACAGTAAAGCTGTTACTGAACAGCTACTGTAACAAAAACCGCCTGGCAAACCGCTCTGAAGTGCCGTTTTTCAGAGCGGTTTGCGTTTTTCCTATACTTAACATTGAGGCAGAAACGCCTCCGCAATCCAAAATCTGCAGCAGCCCGGGAGTATGCGTTTCTGCAAAACTCCTCCCGATCTGGTGTGCACCAGCCCATTGAAATACATTACCCAAGCGTATCCGCAGCCGCAAGCGGATCGCAAAACGCAGCCGAACCGCTCTGGTGTGCACTAGGCCTTAGAGCTTGCTTCTATTATGAGGAGACGAAGGCACAGGAGGAGGGTCTGTTTAATCGCCCCTCGTATTTTTCGTGAGAGAACAGTTCTTGATAATTTTACTGAGACAGAGGTGGTGAAGAAGTTCAGACTCACTCTTGATATGATTTATGATATGATCCGGCAGTAAAAGGCGGGAATACTCTGGTCACGTAGTAGTAAAACTCCGCCTCCTACCCACAATGCTTCACTTTCAAGCTTACAGAGAGGAAAAGTATCCCATGTAAATCATTAATACCGATTACCTAACTCTCTGCTTTCTCACACTTTCCTTATGCATATCTCTCCATTATCCCCTGCCATCGAACATTTTTCTCTCTGTCCTCTCACACTGGTGAATTGACTCCAGAGTGTTAAAATACCTCATGAGATAAACTACCTACCTTTTTTCTCTTAGTAAATCCTCTCTGGTGAATTGACGCCATTGTAACTGATAGAACATTTCCGAGGCTATTTCGAGGGATCATTTATTTAAAGGGACAGGTAAGTATTAATGGTTAATTAAGAATATTAAAGGACTTTTTTCGTGGTTATGTTTTTTGTTCAATTAAAATACTTTTTCTAAGTGTTTGTGTGTTTATTTACTTTTAACTCTTAAAGGAAATGGGTAAGGGGTACAAGTACCTCTATACTAATTTCTCCTGGGAGGGGGGGGTGGGCATCTGGGGGACCCCTTTTTAAAGGGGACTCCCAGATTCCACCATGAACCTCCCCCCCAGGAAATCGCGGCCTCCACCTCCACCGCCCATCGGAGGTGGAGAAGAGCCCCTTGTCCTTGGATTGGACAAGGGCTCGGAGGGGGAGGGGAAAGCTTGGCTGCCCCTCCCCTTCCGAGACCCCCCAATCCATGGACCATGCGGGCTGGTATAGTCAGGGTGCGGAGCCCCACGCGGCCGGTGCTCCGCATTCTGGCTATCCCAGCCTGCATGGGGGACAAGGGGTTAAAGAGGTCTGGGAGGGGGGACCCCACGTCGTTTTTTTTTTAATATTTCCCACACTCAGAACGAAGTAAGTAAAACTCTTCCCACTTGGGGGAATCTATGAAAATAATACACTATTGTTACCTGTGCAAAAAAAACTGACATTTTCTGCATTTAAAAGACATTTTCGCCCTTGAAACTTAAAAATCGATTTTCTTAAAAACTATAAGGTCTTTTTGAAAAAAAAAAATTTCCTCTTATTCCCACTGATCCCCTTAATATACCCTGGGAATTTGGTGTTCCTAAACTTTAAGCAGGCTTTGCTATTAACCGTTAAAGTCGGCGGGTTTTTAAATGTTTACATTTTTCCTTTGAAACTTTAACATCGATTTTCTCAAAAACTATAAGGTCTTTTTGAAAAAAAAAAAATTCCTCTTATTCCTCCTGATCTCCTTAATATATTCTCCAAATTTGAGGCTCTTAGCATTTAAGGGGGCTTTTTCCTATTAACCGTTAAAGTCGGCGGCTTTTTTATATTATACGGAGCGTTACGGTTTAACGCGAAATTACGGTAGCGTTTAATGCGAAATTACGGCATGAACGAAACGCGAAAATACGCGTTGAAAATTACGCTTACGGTATTTTCAATTACGATTTTAATGGCAATTACGCTACTGTAATTTTGCATCGTAATCGCAAATTTCGCATGCGTAATTTTAGTAATGCGAAATTACGAAAATTTCAGCTCAACTCTACCCCCTCTTCCATGTGTATTGTCCATGTACAGCAGCCCCTCCTATTCCATGTGCAGCCCCCTCTTCCATGTGTATTATCCATGTACAGCAGCCCCTCCCATCCCATGTGCAGCACTGTCTTCCATGTGTATCATCCATGTGCTGCGGCCTCTCCCATTCCATTTGCAGCACCCTCTTCCATGTGTATCATCCATGTGCTGCGGCCTCTCCCATTCCATTTGCAGCACCCTCTTCCATGTGTATCATCCATGTGCTGCGGCCCCTCCCATTCCATGTGCATCACTGTCTTCCATGTGTATCATCCATGTGCTGCGGCCTCTCCCATTCCATGTGCAGCCCCTCTTCCATGTGTATCATCCATGTGCTGCGGCCCCTCCCATTCCATTTGCAGCACCCTCTTCCATGTGTATCATCCATGTGCTGCGGCCCCTCCCATTCCATGTGCATCACTGTCTTCCATGTGTATCATCCATGTGCTGCGGCCTCTCCCATTCCATGTGCAGCACCCTCTTCCATGTGTATCATCCATGTGCTGTGGCCCCTCCCATTCCATGTGCATCACTGTCTTCCATGTGTATCATCCATGTGCTGCGGCCCCTCCCCTTCCATGTGCAGCCCCTCTTCCATGTGTATCATCCATGTGCTGCGGCCCCTCCCATTCCATTTGCAGCACCCTCTTCCATGTGTATCACCCATGTGCTGCGGCCCCTCCCATTCCATGTGCAGCCCATCTTCCATGTGTCCCATCCATGTACAGCAGCCCCTCCCATTCCATGTGCAGCACCCTCTTCCATGTGTATCGTCCATGTGCTGCGGCACCTCCCCTTCCATGTGCAGCCCCTCTTCCATGTGTATCATCCATGTGCTGCGGCCCCTCCCCTTCCATTTGCAGCCCCTCTTCCATGTGTATCATCCATGTGCTGCGGCCTCTCCCATTCCATGTGCAGCACCCTCTTCCATGTGTATCATCCATGTGCTGTGGCCCATCTCTTTCATGAACAGCTCCCTTGAGCATCAGTCTCCTTTTTCATGTGTTGCTCTCCATTTTCACCCTCCTCTTTCATATGTAGTAACCCCTCCTTCATGTCCAGGTGCCCCTTGGCCTGCAGTTGCCCAAGGCCCGGGCCTTTGCGGCCTTTCCAGAAATACAGCCCTGGAGGCTGTAACCATTTCTCATGTTCCTCGTAAAATTGCTGCAATATCTACACGCTTTTATATTATTATCAGAGTCCTTAAATTATTTATCATTGTATCTCTTGCTTATAATCAACAAATAGGTTATGAAAAACAAATAGCGACATTTCTCATCATCCTGCCGCAGCAGGTGTCTATAATTAGTTGTTTTTCTGCCCACACAGATTCCACACTGATATTCTCTAGACACCTGCTCAGTGCGCTGTGCAAGTCTATTATACAACGGAGTGGAGAAGACTTTACTGATGGAATTTAGTAAAGTAATTCCTCTGAAGTTGCTGCAGTTTTTCTTATTATCATTTTATACATTTTACTACTTTACCCTCCTTGGTGTAAAGTAGTAACATTGGTATTACTTACCCTCTCTTCACAAATACCAATTCACATTCTTTTTTCCCAACCTCCATCTCATTTGTGTCTTGTTCCAACTAAACATGAATCAGGTCTTACCCGCTATGGCACCCTGGACTTTTTTTCAAATCAACCTGCACAATTGTACTTGAGTTAAAGCAGCTTGTGGTCCACAAGTCATGACTTCCTGAGCTAGAGCATTATCTTGTTTAGCTGCATCCCCGCTGACTAGCATAAGCTGTACAAGCATGCATGTGTACCTGATGTATCACTCAGAACTCATCATGCCACAGGTACAGCCAGATACAGCTCTCACTGCTGTCCTGAGCTGTAGAGTGATGATTCCGCAAACCAGCATAACCCTACAACCGATTAAGCCTTTGTTCTCATAGCATGAACCTGGATCATTTTTATCAGCACAAAACTACCAATCCAGGCAGTAATTTTGCTGCCAATGTTTAATGGGAACTATAGGGGAACTCCTGGCTGCTCCCAGCAGGTATGCAATGGTAGCGCCCTCTAACCATCACTAAAAACCCCTGCATTAGTTACATTTGCTTTCAAATATGCAATAAGACATGAACGTTGCATCAAACCTCTGTGAGAACCATGCTTCATACAATGCTGTCCTAAAGCAGGACATGTATTGCAATAAGTAAATATTGTAACACTGGGTCCACAGGACTTTGTCCCATGTATACACAGAAAAGTCTATTGTTACGTCTAAAACATACATATCAAACTTTGGCCCGCAGGCCAAATTTGGCCCTCAGAGCCATTAAATTTGGCCCTCGAGTGGTTTCCCCACTTTCCATTATGTTTTGCCCACTGTAGACCACCAGGGAAGCAATATTGGAGGTGAAGCCCTAGAACACCAGGGAAGCCATATGGGAGAGGTGGGGGAAAGCCCTAAACAATAAGGAACTATATAGGGGAGGGTGGGGCCTCTAAACACCAGGGAACTGAATAGGGGAGGGTGGGGCCTCTAAACACCAAGGAACTGTATAGGAGAGGGTGGATGCCTCTAGACACCAGGGAACTGTATAGGGGAGGGTGGACGCCTCTAGACACCAGGGAACTGTATAGGGGAGGGTGGATGCCTCTAGGCACCAGAGAACTGTATAGGGGAGGGTGGACGCCTCTAGGCAGCAGGGAATAGTTTAGGGGAAGGAGAACCACTAGACACCAGGGAACTGTATATGAGTTGGAGAGGGGCCATTAGACACCTGGGAATGTTATAAATGAGGAAGGTGGCCAGTAGACATTGAGGTTGGCCCGCGACTAGGTTACGGTGTACAATTGCCTGCGTCGCTTCACTACAGACCTCAGCAGCGAGATCTGAGAGGTGGTAACAGGATAGGGCGGGCCAGATGGGTGGAAGAGGAGTGTTTTATGGGCACATTGCAATCTCTTTCTTCCATACCCAGGGTGTCCCAGACCTTGCAGCGTGAGCAACGAGCTCTCCCCCAGCATATGCAGCGACCGCCAAATCTCCAGCATCAAGCAATTAATCATCAGCATGTCACGTACACGCATCACGTATGCGCATTGAGTAAACAGCAACATGTCCCGTATGCGCATTGCGTATCAGCATCGTATTTCACCCAGCATCAAAGACACCCAGCGTATAAGCCGACTCCTGACTTTTCAGAAGGTTTTCAAGGGTTAAAAAGTAGTCTTGTACGCCAGAATATACAGTACATACACATACATTAACAAATAGAAACAAGCCAAACTCTGCTGACAACTGAAACTTTATGTAGCAGGACTAGATTGTTGACTAACTTGTGCCTTGCTGTCTCAATTCATATACAGTAAGGCTGGTTTCACAGTGGGACGTTAAAGTCCCACGTTACAGCAGCCAGTAACGCAGCCTAACTCAGCACTGTAAAATCAATGTGCTGTTCACAGTGCACACGTTGCGTTAGGGTATAACACTGCACGTTAACTGAAAGTGCAGCATGCTGTACGTTATACCCCTATAGAGCTGCGTTAGATTGTTTGCACATGCTCAGTGACTAAGCCACATGGCTAATTAATATTCACTGCACTGTTGTGACTCGTGGTGGGATTCGTAGTGTTGTCCGGATCATGAACGAATCGTTCATTTGATCCTGATCTTTTTTATGAGTCTAATCATCCGGATCATCACAATGAAAGATTCGGCTCACAGTGGATGTCTGTCTGGAAGAAACAGGAACATACAGAATGTACAGTGCAGGGAAAGTCGTGTTCTGCTAGTCATTTCACCCAGTCTGCTTCCCTAGTAAAATGATTTGGTTCAAAGATCCGGATCTTTTCAATGATCCGATTCGATGATCCGAATCCTTAAAAAGATCCGGACTTCCCATCACTTTCCTGCAGCTGCTGCTTTGAGAGCCGCATAACGCAGCTCAATCTGACGTCCAACTTCAACACCACCATGCGTTGCGTTAGGGGCACGTTATGCGACCATAACGTCCCCTAAAACACAACGTCTTGGTGTGAAAGAGGCCTAAAGTATCTCCCAAAAGTGAGTCAAATGCTCACATTTTTGTAAATATGTACAGTACATCCTTTCATGGGACTACACTGAAGATTTGACACTTTAATGCAATGTAAAGTAGTCAGTTTACAGCTTGTATAAGTTTCACTTTGCTGTTGCATCAAAATAACTCAGGCAGAGAGGTAAAGATAGTTTCTACATGTCAGAGAACTAATTCTTGAGGTTTTTATTTTTGCTCTTATTCTTGCACCTTATGTTTACACATTATAAATAAAATGCATTTTAAGTCAACAGCAAGCCAGGAAATACTCAGAATAACTTGGACAGCACCTTTTCACCTACTTTTTGCTACTTTTTCAATTGCAGAGTGCAGAATAGTTATTTTTAACAGAAGATGAAAAATAATCTCCTAGGAGGAACTTAGGAGAAAAAGAGAATTGGATTGGGCTCAATGTGTGTTTTGCTATTATATATGCTCTGATTCTTGAAATACCTTGGTTAGATCAGCCTAGGGCAGGGGTCTCAAACTTAATATCCTGGGGGCCGCAGGAGGCAAAGTCAGGATGAGGCTGGGCCGCATAAGGGAATTCACAAAAAAAGTGCTCAAATGTCATTATTAACAGTTTTAATTATTTCTTATGAACATATTAACAGTTTTAATTATTTCTTATGAAAATGAAGTGTCCAGAACATGAATAGAACATTGAGTGAAGATCATCAACAGTTCTTCTGAACATGACACCCCTTGCATTGATTTTTATTCAAAATCACATTCTCACTGAAGCGATCTTTTTTTCCTATTTAAATTTAACTTACAGTTCGCTTCAGTGGTCCCATACGAGTGATCCGACGCGTCCCGGCCTCTAAACGAGGGCTGCAGAGCCCCCAAATCACCCGGGGGGCAATCCGCCGGCATTGCCTGGAAGGGGCAGGAAGCTCTGCCCCTCCTGACGTCAATCGTGGCGCATTGCGGCCTCTGCCCGCCCCTCTCACTCTTCCTTCACAGAGAGGGGCGGGCAGAGGTGGTGATGCGCCGCGATTGACGTCAGGAGGGGCTGAAGCTGAAAGCTCTGCCCCTTCCAGGAAATGCCGGCGGATTGCCCCCCGGGCGATTTGGGGGCTCTGCAGCCCTCGTTTAGAGGCGGGGGCGCGGCAGATCACTCGTATGGGACCACTGAAGCGAACTGTAAGTTAAATTTAAATAGGCAAAATAGTTCGCTTCAGTGAGATGGATGCGGCGGGGATGCGCATGCGGCGGATTATATGGGAGCACAGAGGCGACGTATAAGGAAGGTTTTCCCGGCGCGGGCCAGAAAATACTGCATCAAGGGCCGCAAATGGCCCGCGGCCCGCGAGTTTGAGACCCCTGGCCTAGGGGGTTTCCATATTTAACCACTTCACCCCAAAGCGGTTTTTACCCTAACGGACAAGAGCGATTTTCACCTTTCCGTGCTCATCCCTTTCATTTGCCAATAGCTTAATCGCTACTAATCATAATGAAATGATCTATATCTTGTGTTTTTTTCACCACCAATTGGGCTTTTTTGGGGATATTTGTTTTCAGTAATTACTTTATTTTCTATGCATTTTAAAGGGGAAAACAAGGAAAAAATGAAAAAATACACTATTTCTCCAATTTCATCCCCTATAGTTTTTTTTTTTAAAGTATTTTTATTAATTCCATAGTAACACAACCAAAAATACTTCACAAACGAGAAAAACAGGATCCACATTGAAGACATTTACATATTGTAAGGTTATAATCTTTATCTTCATACATATGTGGGGATAACATTATAGGTCGTGAGCTATGGTCTTTTCAAATTTTCCTTCCCAAAACTAAAACATTCATCCTCCCTCCCCCCTGAAAGTTTCATCCCACTATTCTACTTCCCTCCCCTACCCTCCCCCCCCCCCCCTTTATCTCTGCATGCTTTATTCTACACTCTTTAGCCAGTTAGTGTTTGTTCAGAAGAGTCAATGGGCTCAGCAGTCTAAACAACTTCCAATCGGCCCAGAGTACCATGTAGCTGCTCTATAAGATACCATTTTGTATATGTAAAATTTCCCATTAATGCTATTCGCTCTACTTCAGGGAGCTGGGTTGATATAAATTTCTTCCAGATTTTCATAAAGGCTTTTGTTCTCTTATCTTTGGCCTGCAGCGTATTCATTTTGTCTAATGTGAACAATCTGTGTAATTCTTGTTTAACCATGCCCACCATAGGGGGGTCCTGCTCTAGCCACTTCTTAAAGACTACTCTTCTAGCTGTTATTAGTAGCAGATGAAATAGATGTGATGGTCTCAAAGAAGTATCCTCAGTTTCACTGGGAGTATAATTGAAGAGGCATAGGAACTGTTCTTTTGGTATTTTTTTGGCACAGAGCCTATTAGCATGAGCCAGTGTCTGATCCCAGAACCGAGTAATGTAAGGACATGACCAAATACAGTGTAATAGGTCTGCCTCTCCAAGACCGCATTTAGGGCAGAATGGTTTGTAGTGTGCAGGGGGTTGTTTGTATTTGATGTTAAACGCATATTTTGCCTTATGCATTAGGAGTAGATGGGAGGTTCTCCAGACTTCACTAATGATACATTTTTGCACTGAGCTCCATCCTGATATGATTTTATCAGGTGCGGAGTCGTCTTGGAAGGTAATACTCCATGATTTGTAAAGTTGGTTCTTTGTTTTTACATTCCAAAGTGAATGGAGTCCTTTGTATAGGTCTGATAACGATTTAGTCCCCCCACCAGGCCCTATGTAGGAGTCAAATGGCGTAATTTCAGCCACTTGTTTGATCTGTTGAATTAGTGAGTGTGTTAGGGATTTGATCTGCATATACAGTATGGGAATATGTCGTTTCTGGACAGCTGGTATGTTAGTTTTAGTTCAGGAAAGGATCTCCAGGTTCCCTTCCTGATATCCAGTAGGTGTCCTAGGTTTTTAATGCCCTTCTGATCCCAGGTCAAAAAGTCTGGTTGCTGCGTGCTCGGTGGATATTCCGGGTTGCCCCAGATCGGTAGGTACTTAGAAATACGTATTGGCAGTCTGAACAGTTTCCTGGACGCTTGCCAGGCTGCAATAGTGTCACGGAAGATTGCGTTTATTTTTAAACGTAGGGGTAAGCGCTTGATATTGGCATGCAGCAAGCCCACTGGCGACCAGGGTGAAGCCATTTTGGTCTCTAGGGGATGGTTTGAGTGCACACTGGTATGGTTTAGCCAGTCTCTGGCATGTCTAATAAGGGCAGCTAGGTTATAAGCTCTAATATTTGGTATATTTAGGCCCCCCCAAGTCTTTTGGGCATTGCAGCTTGACCAGTGCTACTCTTGGTTTTTTCCCTTTCCAGAGGACTTTAATAAGGGCAGAGTTTAATAATTGCAGGTCCTTGTGCTTGATGAGGAGTGGGATTGTCTGTAGAGGGTAAAGAAGCCTTCCCATGGTTACCATTTTAATCAAAGCTGCTCTGCCAGCTAAGCCTATTGGCAGGTTTTGCCACCTAGTTAATTGTTCTGTGATGCTCTTAATTAGGGGTGTATAGTTGACTGCGTAAAGGTCCGCAGAATCTCGTGGTATATTTACGCCTAGATATTTGAAGTTTGCAGTGCTTACTGGTATTCCCAATTGCTGCCATTCTTGGGTCTGAGCATGTTTGGATATGGGGAAAAGAAGACTCTTATCTCTGTTAACTTTGTATCCTATCATCTCCCCCATTTCTTCAATTATCTGAAAGACTTCAGGTGCCTGTGATATAGGGTCCTGTAGGAATAGTGCCGCATCATCGGCAAATAGTGTTTGCTGTATATTGATGTCTCCTATTTGTATACCGGGTGTGCGGTATCTCAGGGTGGCCATCAGAGGTTCCAATGCTAGGTTAAATAGTAAGGGTGATAACGGACAACCCTGTCTTGTTCCCTTAGCTAGTTGGATGGGCTTGGAAATAGAACATCCCCTATAGTTTTAATATAAACACTGCTACTGTACATAAAACCCACACATTTTATCTTTCTATTTGTCCTAGTTATCACAACATTTTAATTATGTCCCTAGTACCAAGTATGGCGATAATATAGTATTTGGAAATAAAGGTGTATTTTTTCTTTGGTGTTTTTTTCTTCTTCACTATTTTCACGTGCATGTGCACAGGAATGCACATGCACGCGCGGGGCGTGCACGTGCACAGCGGCAGCAGCACTGTCTGACTTAGGATAGAATAGATAGGTAATATAATCTCTTACCTACCCTGTTTTAAAAGAACAGGCAAATGTTTGTGATTCATGGGGGCTGCCATCTTTGTCATGGGGCAGCCATCTTTTTGGTTGAAAGGAGGTGACAAGGAGCAGGAGACACAGTTCCAACTGTCCTGTGTCCTGATTACCCCTCCCAGCTGCACACGCTAGGCTTCAAATGTCAAATTCAAAATGTTAAAAAAAAAAAAAAAAATTGCACCAAAACAGCAGAAAGAGAACAACAAAATCAGAAATCCCATCATGCTTTGCACAGCATCAGGGGAAAAAAGAGGCGCTCTAGCTTTCTACTGACCCACATTTGTGTTCTCCTATTTCAATTGCCTGATGAAGCGGGGTGTTCACCCGTGAAACGCGTTGCACTGTATTTGGAGACTAATCTTGTGAATAAATATTTATTGCATTTTTTACGGCTGGATTTAGCCTGGTCATTTTCATTGAGGGAAGTGGATCCACCCATTCCCCCATTTTTAGACGGTTTTTAACCAATTTTATTCTGTTTTGGCGCCTCTATTAATTTTGTTTATTCACATCAGGGGAAAAAAGCCCGGGCAGTTTTCTTCTGTGCAGCTAAAAATGAGGTTTGTATAAGAGAAACAAAGTTCTGATGCTGTGAAACTGTTAAAGAAACACAAAGCTTTTTCAGTTCTGCTGAGCCGATTTTCAGTCCGGATGTTCACTTTAAGTGGTTAATTCATATTACACTGAGTGAGTCTGATATGGGCATAAAAGTGTGATGATAAAGCTCTACTGGCTCTACATACTAAGTGTTACTAGCGTATTCTGTTACACTGCATTCATGACATCATTATTTTGGGTTTCACAGTGCCATATTTAGCCATTTCCTTTTATTGTAATCAGGGCCGGATTTCTACTTTTTGCCGCCCAAGGCCTGCTGTATACGCTCCCCCCCCCCCCCCCCCATACCTTCCCCTCCTAACAGCATCCTCATCAACCACACACACACTTTTCTCCTCCCAGCAAACACAAGACTTTAACTGAAACTACTGTAGAAATCATCTTACACCCCACCGTTTCAGCACTGGGTCCCTCTCTGGTCAAATGGGATTCTGCAGTGTTTAAGCTTGGCTGTAGGCGAGTGTGTCCATACTGGGCATGCACAAGTAAAGCTGGCACATGCTCAGTAGAACTAAGGCACTTGTGTACTGCTTTTTTCCTCCATGCACAAGCATTTCATTTTACTGAGCATATGCAAACCTTATTTGCACGTGTGCAGTACAGATACGCTTGGCCACAGTGTATGTGTGTGTGCATGTGTATGGAATAAGGCAGTTAGAACTGAGGAAGGTCAACTAGAGGAGCTGTATGCATGCAGAGGGACAGAACTAATGCCTGGCAGACACAATTGGATTTTCTGGCAGATTTCCTGTCAGACTGATTATTTCCAATATGTCCAATATGATTTCTGATCGATTTTCCATTTACTTCTATGGAACATCGATCGGAAATCAGATTGGACATGTTGGAAATAATCGATCTGACAGTAAATCTGCCAGAAAATCTCATTGTGCACACCAGGCATTAGGGACAGAAAGGCTGGTGTAAGGTAGGTAAGGGGCAGTTAAAACTGAAGAGGTGGTCATGGTGAGGAGAGATCAGTCAGGCTGGGGTGAGGTAAGAAAGGATAGAGAAGATAGAGAAGGACGGTCAGAACTGAGGGGGAGTTCAGGGTAAATAAGTCAGCCAGGGAAGGGGATGGTAACAATTGAAGGGCTAGCCAGGGCCCCTGTTTCCATAGGGGCAAACAGCTCCCAGCATGCGCCCCCCCCCCCCCCCCCCACCTATAGAAGCGCCACAGCTTCCAGTTTGCCCCTCCATAGAAGCACTACAGTTCCCAGCATGCTCCACCTCTCCATAGAGGCACCACAGCTCCCAGCATTCCCCTCCATATAGTATTGGGGTGTCCCCAGGGCCCAAGAGCAGGCTGCCGACCCTAACCCCCCTATGTGTATAGTGGTCCACGGTGCCCCTGCACAGTATTCGCAGTGGGAGCACTCACCTGTCCAATCGGCATGCTCCTCCTTCCGTCTGTGTGCCTTATCCTTGTGGATGCCTCATCTCCATGACCTGGCGGCATGTACATTACTCATGTGCACCTGGGTCATGAAGATAAGGCGTCTGCGTTGATGAAGACTGAGGCACCCAGAAGAGTGCCTCAGAGGGACAGATGAGGGCACTCCACTGCGAATACTCTGCAAAAGCATCATGGATGACTATACACATAGAGGGAAGGGGTCTACCAGCTGGCTCTGGTGACATGGGGGACACCCCAGTACTATGAGGAGAAGGAGGTGCTAGCTGGGAGCTGTAGTACCTCTATATAGGTGGACATTCTGGGAGATGTAGTACCTCTATAGAGGGGGGCATGCTGGGAGCTGTAGTGCCTCTGTATAGGTAGGCATGCTGGGAGCTGTAGTGCCTCTATAGATGGTGGCATGCTGGGAGCTGTAGTGCCTCTGTAGAGGGGGCATGCTAGGAGCTGTAATACCTCTGTATAGGTAGGCATGCTGGGAGCTATAGTGCCTCTATAGAGGGGGCATGCTGGGAGCTGTAGTGCCTCTGTAGAGGGGGCATGCTAGGAGCTGTAGTGCCTCTGTATAGGTGGGCATGCTGGGAGCTGTAGTGCCTCTATACAGGGGGCATGCTGGGACCTGTAGTGCCTCTGTATAGGTGGGCATGCTGGGAGCTGTAGTCCCTCCATAGAGGGGGGGCATGCTGGGAGCTGTAGTGCCTCTATAGAGGGGGCTTGCTAGGAGCTGTAGTGCATCTATACAGGGGAGCATGCTATGAGCTGTAGTGCCTCTATGGTGGGTGGAGGAGACAAAGGGGTCACCATCTAATGCTGCTTCCTGGATGGGAGGTCAGGATTAGGTACTCACACAGGCTTGAAGTCACTGTGTCTGCAGCAGAAGAAGTTATTCTAAAAGCCAGACACCGGATCCTTCAGCTTCCTGATCTATTCTATCTGTACAGTCAGAGTCCTGCTTCAGCTTCTCCCCACGTGCAGTTTGGATGATTTCAGCACTCTCTCCCTCCCCCGTGCTTTGCTGTCAGTACTGAAAGGAGGGAGGGGGGAGTGTATACACAAAGTTGCTGTGGCTATGCACAGAGGTCTGTCTCCTTCTCTGCCAGCGCTCTGGGATTTCTGACTGCCTCAGCAGCGTGGTAAGACCTCCGTGCAGCACTCCTCTATGCTGCCGCTGCCTGCTCTAATCAGCTGATCCTGCTAACTTCCCTGGCTTCCGGCTAGCCGCCCGCTGCGCACACACACAACATGCTGCAATGTGCTAAGCAATGCGGGCGGCTACAGACAGAAGGAACTGAGGTGACGGTGGGACACACAAGTTACTTCACAGTCGCCCTAAGAATTCTCCGCCCTAGGAACCGGCCTTGGAGGCCTGCCCAGAAATCCGTCCCTGATTGTAATAAGATTTTGAAGTGGAATTCACCTAGGACAGGGGTCTCAAACTCGCGGCTCGCGGGCCATTTGCGGCCCCCGATGCAGTATTTTCTGACCCGCGTCGGGAAAACCTTCCTTATACTTCGCCTCTGTATTCCAATATAATCTGCTGCATCCCCGCCGCATCCATCTCACTGAAGCAAAATTTTCTGCCTATTTAAATTTAACTTACAGTTCGCTTCAGTGGTCCCATACGAGTGATCCGCCGTGTCCCCGCCTCTAAACGAGGGCTGCAGAGCCCCCAAATCGCCCGGGGGGCAATCCGCTGGCATTTCTTGGAAGGGGCAGAGCTTTCAGCTTCAGCTCTGCCCCTCCTGACGTCAATCGCGGCGCATCACCACCTCTGCCCGCCCCTCTCTGTGAAGGAAGAGTGAGAGGGGCGGGCAGAGGCGGCGATGCGCCGCGATTGACGTCAGGAGGGGCAGAGCTTCCTGCCCCTTCCAGGAAATGCCGGCGGATTGCCCCCCGGGTGATTTGGGGGCTCTGCAGCCCTCATTTAGAGGCAGGGACACATCGGATCACTCGTATGGGACCACTGAAGCGAACTGTAAGTTAAATTTAAATAGGAAAAAAAGATTGCTTCAGTGAGAATGTGATTTTGAATAAAAATCAATGCAAGGGGTGTCATGTTCAGAAGAACTGTTGATGATCTTCACTCAATGTTCTACTCATGTTCTGGACACTTCATGTTCATAAGAAATAATTAAAACTGTTAATAATGACATTTGTGCACTTTTTTTGTGAAATCCCTTATGCGGCCCAGCCTCATCCTGACTTTGCCTCCTGCGGCCCCCAGGTTAATTGAGTTTGAGACCCCTGCTCTAAACTTAGGTGTCCGTTATGGTCAAGAGTGTCTTATAGTCCAAAAAGTATGGTATATACAGTATATATATATATATATATATATATATATATATATATATATATACATACACACACACACACACACACACACACACGCACGCACGCACACACATATATATACACACACATTATATGTGTGTGTGTGTGTATATATACATATATATATATATGTATTTTTATTATTATTAATGACTTGTAAAGCTACAACATATTCTGTGGCGCTGTACAAAGTAAGAAACAAATGTAGGGTACATAATAATACAGACAATGGTGTACACCAAATATAGACACTGGTACAAAATACACAATTGGTAATTACAGTGACAAATGAATGTAAATTGTAAAATTTGGTTTTGATCGTGACCAGAGGTGTTCTTTTTATATTTACAGCTACTTATTTTTTTGTTTTCAGTACAGAAAATTGCTTCTTACCTGGATGCTGTTAAAATATAAATGCATCATAGGAAATAAATAATCCTCATAGAAAAAGCACATTTGTATTAGCACAGCTGTGCTGATAGAAGAAGCCTGGAAGTTACCCAAGCAATAAGAAGTGTTTGGGGCAGCCAATCGATGCAGGATTACTGCTGGTAGGAACACCAGCAATAGATTACATATATAACGGAGAGAACAAGGAACTCTGTACTCAGCATACTCAGCCTCCCAAAACAAAGTACCTGTCCTCCAAATGTTCTCCTAGACATTATGGATGGGGTGAGATTGATAAGTTAAAACATTCGCACAGTAACAAAAAATGTGGAAGCTGATGTGCAACTTCTTCCTCCCCCTTCCTGGCCTTCTGATGGTCTTTATCCAACGAGTGGTCATAGTTACACACCATATATCCTCGAATATAAGTCAACCTTGTGTATAAGTCTACTCCAATATTTGACCCTCTTAAGCTGGAATTTTTTTATTAACTCAAGTATAAATCTACCCAGCAAAGTTAACCACTTGAGGACTGCAGGGCTAAACCCCCCTAGTGACCAGGCCATTTTTAGCAAAATTGGCCACTGCAGCTTTAAGGCCAAGCTGCAGGGCCGCACAACTCAGCACAGAAGTGATTCCCCCCCCCCCTTTTCTCCCCACCAACAGAGCTCTCTGTTGGTGGGGTCTGATCGCTCCCCCCATGTTTATTTTTTTTTAAATAAATATTATTGTTTTTTTTTTTTTCTTTAAAAACCCCTGTTTCTTTAAATTTCTTCCCTCCCTCGCTCCCTCCCTCCCCACAGCCAGCCAATTATGGCGATCGGCTGTCATAGGCTTCTGCCTATGAGAGCCGATCGCTCTCTTGTCCCCCATGGGGACAGCCGTGTCACACAGCTGTCCCCAGTGCAGCGCTGCTGCTCATCACAGCGCTACACCTACTAAATAGACTGTGTAATCGCCGTCTAACAGTCTCCCGAGCGGCTGAAGGCGGGGCGGAGCTCCGCCCTCCGAGCATGAGATGCGCGCGCACCATGCGCGCGATCTCATGCAAAACAGAGCCCCAGGACTTTACGCCAATTGCCGTTAGGCGGTCCTGGGGCTGCCGCTGCGGCCACGCCCACTGGCATGACGCGGGCGGCAAAAGGTTAATGGCTGCACTTGGGGAGCAGGAAGAATTAACAGCTGCTCTTGGGGACCATGAGGTGTTAATGACTGCACTGCATAAAGTATTTCAGCCATTTTCCTCTCCTGTCCTTAAAGTGCAGCCAATAACTTTTCAAGGTCCCCAAGTGCAGCAATCATCCACCACACCACCTGTAGCCCAGTGCCTTTCCTCCTGTCTCTTTCCTTGTTAATTTTTGTGACCAGGACTTTCAGACCAGTGTTTTCTTTGCATTTCCTTTATCAAGAAAGTGTCACTTATTACTGGGTAAATTGCTGCAAACGGGAATGTCACAAATAGTACACACATTACTCAGTGTGCTCTGTGTTGCCCGTCACTCATGTACAAGTCGACCCCTATACTTTTATGTCGTGAGTTAGTCCTAAATTTCTAGACTTATAGTTGAGTATATACAATAGTTATTTGGGATAAAAAAATACATACATCCATCAAGTTCAACCACAAATACAGTACAACACAAAGCCTCCACCTTCACCTATCCCCTCACAAGACGATGTCCAATTAGCCCCAAAAGGGAAAAGAAAATACGCACTCCAGACCAGATGAATATCAGATAAAATCCCTGAATCAGCAACACTGGGAATTACGTAGTAATTATAGCCATGGTTGTCTTCCACCACAAGTAAAGCATCTAAGCCCCCCTTAAACGCAGATTACATTTGTCATAACTACAGACCTAAATTTGCCATAATTACTTCCTGTGGCAATACACATAACTACTTCCTGTGGCAATACACCTCTTTATTATCTAACCACTACCTCCTCTTCCGTCTCCACCTCCTCACTGAGCCCTACTGGGGAGTAAGTGCTGGTAACTGGCCCCTCTGTTTCTGCATGTCTGTGTTACCCTGTGGTATGGTACGTAGAAGGTGCAGCGATAGTGCCAAGAAAGGGCGCAAAGTGAGCCTACTGCTGTTCCCTCTGGGATATATTGTTCCTGCAGGCAGCTATGTGGCGGTCCTAATATAACTACTGGGCAAGTGGGGCCCAGATGTTCAAGTTTTTTGCTCTGTTTCAAGAAATAAACACAAAGCAGTGGGTAAATACAATTTGATTGTATGGCTGGCAATCCCTCTTTGACGCAGTTTACGGCATACACCCCAATGTGACCCACAGCTGCCTGAAATTAAAAGTAACAGCTCAGTATTACACAGCTGTCAACATTTTTTTTAGTTTTATTGTGGTTTGCATATCTGGGTGATCATCTGTAAAGGTGCCCACTAGTGATACAATCGTCATTGTACAATCTTACCATCGTACAACCTTACCATATCTATGTAATATAAGGGACAACTTAAAGTATCCATTTAAAATATATTCACTTTGTTTAACCCTCCTTCTACATAGATTTGGTAAGACTGTACGATCAAGATTGCATCATTAATAGGCACCTTAATAAACATAAAATGACATGAAATCAGCATATTGGATTATCATTAAAAAAATGCATCTTTTACATCAGGATCATCATTGTATCCACTTGTACAATCCCCATCTTACAACTAGTAAAAGTGCCTAGGAAAGAAACCCCCCACAATGCCATGCAGCGCTTGGCTAAGGTTACCTGCACCAGAAATGGACTCAGCAATTCACCTCAAGAGCTAAAACAGGCAGGAAATGTGGAATTAAGTGTCCCATTTACCTTTTCATTTACAAGATGAACATGATCTGAAACGATGCTGAGATTAAATTAGCATTAGGAATTCAAATTAATATTAATGAACGTATGGTTGGGTGGCTAAAAGATACATAATAAATTGCAGCAGGAGTTAAATCAGCCAGAACTGATGAACATGCATCCTGTAAGTGATGCATAAATAAAAGGCCCGGTACAGCACAGAGCGCTTCACAGTGCTCTCTCTGATAGAGAGCTGAGATAAATGAGCCAATGATTGAAGATGTTTCATATGGGTGACCCGAGAGCTGCAGACAGAGTGGCCGCCATAAGCTGCTGGTGTTTTAGTGGGTGAGTTGATAAGCTTCAAGGCACACTGCATACAGGATGATTGTACCATGCCTGGTCACTTCAAACCACTAATATTCATTCCCTTGTCAGAACTGTCAGTTACTTGGCTTTCATGCTGTTTTTCAGGCCTATTTTCCACAGGCAGTTGAACTGTGTGCTCAGCAAGCAGTTACCAGGCAGCAGTTGTGAGAGTTTGAGAGGCATTTCACTGCATACATCCTCCTAAAGCTCCCCTCCGATGCAAGAGGGTCCTCAGGGTTTCAGTGAAACCCTCGAAGGCCAGTCTGCATCCTTCCATCACCTCATGCTGCTACTCATAGTCACCCTCTTTACCTGGTGCCACGTTCTTCACAAAGACATTACACTTCCACAAGGACCAGCACACTCAAAAAGTGTTCTGAACTTAGATACTTCCTTTCTTAGAAAAATTCTTCAAAATCAAAAAAACAATCAAAATCGTGACAAATCCAAGGAACGCCCAGCAATCAGATTATCATCAGAGATGATCATAACACCATATGTCTCCAGTGGTGTAGCTGAGGAACTCTGGGCCCCACTGCGAGTTTTACATTGGGCCCCCTCAAGCACTATACATAACTTCTATATAAGCTAGGTGTAATTCTTGAGATCAAGAAAATTAGACTTTTGCAGGCATTTCCCATAATTGCAATTTGCGGATTTTAAATTAAAGGGTCACTACAGCGAAAAACTAAAATTTAAAATATGTGCAAACATATACAAATAAGAAGTACATTTCTTCCAGAGTAAAATGAGCCATAAATTACTTTTCTCCTATAATTCTGTCACTTACAGTAGGCAGTAGAAATCTGACAGAAGTGACAGGTTTTAGTCCATCTCTTCATAGGGGGTTCTCAGCAAGGCGTTTATTCTTTATAAAGATATTCCCTAAAAAGGATTTAAACAATGATGCTGGCTAGCTTCCCTGCTTGCTACACAATTTTGTGGCAGTTGGACAGAGCAACTGCTATTCACTGAGTGCTTTTGAAAATAAATATATCCCTGAGAATCCCCTATAAAGAGATGGGCTAGTCTGAAACCTGTCACTTCTGTCAGATTTTTACTACCTACTGTAAGTGACAACAATATCGGAGAAAAGTAATTTATAGCTTATTTTACTCTGGAAAAAAAATGTACTTCTTATTTGTATATGTTTGCACATATTTAAAATTTTACAGTTTTTCGCTGTAGTGCCCCTTTAAGGGCCAGTTCACATGGATGGCTCCCGACGCTAGACACTAGATGCAGCGTCTCAAAACACTTGGTACAGTGCTGTATTGCGCAACTGTGAGCCGGGTCTCCCAGTATTCAGTGCGACATGGTTCCTTAGCTACAGCGTGATAGGTAGAATACGGTTAACCAATCGGAGCCTAGAGGGCGCGGCCTGTATGGGGGAACGCAAGCACCATTCGGGAAGACAGCAGAACGAGCTGTAATTCACGGGGAACAACGGTCAGCGAGCCGGTTTACATATTTGAATACTGGAGCCAATTAACTCACCATTTAAACGGCGCAGCAATGGAAGGGCTGTGGCAGGCATAGATATGAAGGTAAAGTAGCGCTGAGCGCACTGATAAAAATTGCATGGCTACATATAAGCTGGATTGCGTGATATGGATTAATATATATGCATGTTTACAGAGGTGACATAGGAGATTACATCATTGATTGATCACTGTTGGGGGTGGGTTGCTGTAGGATTATTGTTGTATATAAGTGTTGATCACTGTGTTTTATTGTAACCACACGCCCTGATAAAGGGGGACCCTGCGAGGCCCCCGAAACAATTGTCGGTATTTTTGTGGATATAATGGCTCCATAAAAGAACGCGTTTTGCTTGGAAGACGGAATGCTGGTATACTTGATGTTTATGGCTAAAATTAGGCAAGGGTTACATTTAGAATCGCATGAGTTTTCCCCATTCTTATTATTTAGTTTTTATATAGCACCAACATCTTCCGCAGCGCTGTATCACTTTATTGTCCATCAGAGGTGCTCATAATCTAATCTAATCCCCTTATTAGCACATAGTGGAAAAGGCATGTGATTCTGCTAAGAGTGACACTGGCCTTAGAGGCAGAGGATCAGCACGGTAGCCAGGCAACTGGTATTGCTTAAAAGGAAATAAATATGGCAGCCTTCATGTACCTCTCACTTCAGGTGTCCTTTAAAGATGAACTTTTACTCTGTGCATAATTGTGTTCCTTTCCTATTGTTTATAGGGCATTCCTCAAGCCAAATACTTTTTTTGTTTTAATACTGTAATTCCCTATAAACTAAACAAGCCTCGCCCACAGCTTTTCAGAGAGCCTTGGCATTTTCAGACAGTAGCAAGGGCTCATAGGAGCTCAGTCTGGGCAGGAGGAGGGGGAAGTATTACTAGCCAAAGATTTCAAAGGCAGAGGGGAGGAGGGAGGAGGATGGGGATTAGGTTTTTTTCCCAGGCTGAGTGCTGAAGATGCAGATAAGCTTGCCTGTGTGTAATGTTTACAAACAACATGGCTGCTGTCATTGTATCACAGGAAGAAATAATCATATTATATTGAAGCTGTTTGCAGCTAGATTTGCTGTGTAAACTATCTAAACTTTAGATAACATATATAGACAAGTTACTTGTTATAGTTAGTTTTTCTTCTCGGATCCGCTTTAAAGATAATCTGTGGTAAATCAAAATCCCTGTAGGAAGAAAGAGTTGACAACTTGACAGAAGATTTAACAGCTACAAGGATTTACCACCAACCAGGGCCTTATTATCAGTCATCAAGAGTGCTCAACATTGTCTGCTATAACTTTTGACAGGCATTGTGCTGCAAATAGAAACCGAAAAGTCTTTTCACAAAGACAGACAGATTTCAGAAGAGATCAAAGGCTGGACTGACTAGCTGCTGAAATGTAATACAAAGAGAATCATGTATCTCGCCAATAGATAACTTCATTATCAATATAAGTTTCATCTGTAGTGACCTTTACTGAGCTGCGCATAAAACTGATGCAGCAAAAATGTAATTAAATATGACAAGCTAATAGCAAAATGCATTAGTTTCCCAATTTCAAGACATCAAACTTCTGATGGAATCTAATGCTGAAGGAAACAATAAGACTATTAACATGGAAAGCTGCCACAGATAGAACAGGATATAATATAGAGTGAAATGGAGAAGAATTATTCTTGCAATAGAAGCTTTTGTTTCGACACAATAGAGCTAATTTAACTTTACCTCCAGAAATCATCAGACAACAAAAGCCCATAAAGTCTTCTACACACTTTGGATAAAAGTCATTTAAATCATTTGACAAATAACAGATATCCCTGTAATTGGACCACAATTGGTATACAAAATTCATCTAAATGGTGATAAACAACGAGGGGCGCAATGTGGCTGATCCAATTGGACGACTGTTGGGCAGATAGGTGTGGCGTCTTTGCAGGCTGTAGATAATCATTTGGAATATCATTTCCATGTTATTGGTTATGGCTGGATAGGGTACAGGTTAAGGGCTCTGCCTTTGACATGGGAGACCAGGGTTTGAATCTTGGCTTGTACCAATTCAGTATGGAGTTCAAGGCAAGACTTCCTAACACTGCAGGGTGGCCTCTTGAGCGCATCCCAGTGGCTGCAGCTCTTGAGCGCTTTGAGTCCAACAGGAGAAAAGTGCTATACAAATGTTTGGATTATTCAAATTCCTTGTCATTTCTTTTTACCCAGTAATGTTTGAGTGGTATCGCTTGGTTGTGTGCACTGATTTGAATCTGTGTTATACAGGGAAAATCCTGATTGCATATCTATCTACACAATAACCGCCCACACGTGACCACCACATAATTACACTCTGTGTATTTACTCTCCGTTCCTCTGTGCTTGATTGCCTCAGGCCTTGCATGATTCCGGCATTGGCTGCATTGTTTGCCAGCAAACGGGAGACATTCCAGCTTTATAACAAATTGAATGAAAGATATGTATGCATACTGCAGGCTAATCATTTTAACCAGTTCACCCCCAAGGGTTTTTATCCTAACGGACCAGAGCAATTTTCAGTTGTCAGCGCTCCTCCCTTTTATTCCCTAATAACTTTATTACTACTTATCACAAGAGAATGATCTATACCTCGTTTTTTTCGCCACCAATTAGGCTTTCTGTGGATAGTACATTTGCTAAGAATTTTTTTATTCTAAATGCATTTTAATGAGAAAAACTGAAAAAAAAAGAAAAAAAATCATTATTTCTCAGTGTTCAGCCTTTATAGTTTTAAAATTAAACATTCTCCTGTGGATAAAACAAACACGTTTTATTTGCCCAGTGGTCCCGATAATTAAACCGTTTAGATTATGTCCCTACCACAATGTATGGCGACAGTATATTATTTTGAAATATAAGTGTAACGATCGGTGAAGTACAGAGAGGTCTGATTACCGGTGACCTGCAGCGTCACGGGGAATACAGACGTATACCAGATTATATGTGATCTGCAGTATCACCGATAATCCAATATACTGGCTAACCTCTGTTCACCTGAGTAGAGTGTAGTGTTTGGTGTAACAGTAACACTAAGAGGCCGAGGCCTTGGTGCAGCAAGGAGAACTGCACGGATTCCTTCCGCAGACCTGAGCTCTCCAAGACGGGAGGAGTCAGACTGACAGTAGGAAGGAAAGTCCACGAGTGACCCTCAGAAGGAAGTATCACTATGAGGACTGGGAACCGCCTCCAATCGTGAGGTCGGTTCTCGAGGTCGGACAAGCCAGATCGTAACACACGGACAGATAAAGTACAAAATACGGTAGGCAAAGGCGGAGTCAAAGTACAGGCAGGATTCGGCAACGGGGTATCAGATATATCGGGGTACAAAATCGGGAGGCAGAAACAGAGTCTAGGAACGAGCCGAGGTTCGGCAACAGGGTATCAGAAAATATCGAAGTACAAGATCAGAGTTCAGGCGGATAGTCGAGGCAGGCAGAAGTCATAACAAATAATCACAATCAAACTAGTACTTTAGCTATCAAAATCTATCTAAGTGTAGGATTACAGCTCCAGCTGGTCCCGGCACACTTAAGGATCTGACTACGGATCTGGGTGCTCCCACATATGTGATCGCAACGCCAGACACCAGATGAATGAACAGCCAGCAGTATATATACATTAGGTGTCCCCCAGCACCTCCCTGATTGCTGGACCAATGGGAAGTGGAGCTATGGTCAGCTGACCTGCCTGGTCAGCTGACTCTCCCCTGGTGTCATAAATTTTGTCTGAGTGCGCGCGCGCGTCACTCTGAATCTTGAGGGACCACGAGTCCCAGCCAGCACAGCCCCGCTCTGCGGTGTCTCCGCAGCGGGGACCTGCCGGCTAACCGCCGCATCCAGCGCGGTGGTTTCGCCGCTCTCTGCCGGCTGATGCACGGAGGTAGCCGCCTCATGATGTGAGGAGGCGGCTGCTTCTCCGTGCGAGTAGCTGCCGTGTGCGGAAGG
The DNA here is from genome assembly GCF_040937935.1 of Hyperolius riggenbachi. Classification (NCBI taxonomy): domain Eukaryota; kingdom Metazoa; phylum Chordata; class Amphibia; order Anura; family Hyperoliidae; genus Hyperolius; species Hyperolius riggenbachi. Next base: position 129,172,767 of record NC_090648.1, read on the forward strand.
AGCCGCCCGCCGCTGGCTCATGGCGGCGGCTCCTCCGCGCTTTCTCACAGTATCCCCCCCCCCCCGAGGAGTGGACTCCGGACAGCTCCTTCCAGGTTTACCTGGATGTACAGTATGAAATTCTTTCACTAACTCGTCCGCATGCATGCGATTCCCAGGTACCCATTGTCTCTCCTCAATGCCGTACCCCTTCCAATGTACGAGATACTGCACCGAGTTCTGTACCATACGTGAATCTATGATCTTTTCCACTTCATACTCGGGTTGGGCATCGACTAAGACAGGAGGAGGAGGGGTGGGACCCCCCTGGGCTGCGGGTTTGAGAAGTGATACGTGGAAAGACCTTACTCCACGCATGCTGGTGGGAAGATTAACGGAGTATGTGACATTGTTAATCTTCCTAGTAACCGGAAATGGACCCACGAACCTGGGACCAAGTTTGTCAGAGGGTTGTTTCAGGGTCAGGTGACGGGTTGACACCCAAACCAAATCTCCTGGTTGGAATTTCCACTCCAACGAGCGTCTCTTGTCAGCCTGACTTTTCTGGCTCTGGAATGCTTTTACAAGATTATTCTTGATGATCCACCACATATCCTTAAATGACCTTAGCCACGTCTCCAAGGCTGGGAACGGAGTGGCCGCAACTGGTAATGGGGAGAATTTGGGCAGTTTACCTGTCACAATCTGAAATGGGCAGAAACCTGAGGACGAACTCTTTAAGTTATTGTGGGCAAATTCTGCATAAGGTAAATACTTAACCCAATCACTCTGTGCCTCAGCAACGTAGCATCTCAGAAATTGTTCTAACGACTGATTGACCCTCTCTGTCTGGCCATTAGTCTGTGGATGGTACCCCGAGGAAAACGACAATTTCATGCCCATTTGGTGACAAAATGCCCTCTAAAATTTCGAAATAAACTGAACTCCCCGATCAGATACAATGTCTTCTGGAATGCCATGTAACCTGAAGACATGGATAATAAATAAATCGGCCAGTTCCTGGGCCGAAGGGAGTCCTTTCAAAGGCACGAAGTGGGCCATTTTACTAAAACGGTCAACCACCACCCAAATAACTGACATGCCTTCAGATCTAGGAAGCTCTCCCACAAAATCCATGGACAAATGGGTCCATGGTTCACTCGGGGTGGGTAAAGGCTGCAAAGTACCTACAGATGCCAGCCGGGAGGGCTTGCTTTTAGCGCACACCGCACATTCCCTGACAAACTCTCTACAGTCAGCGGCTAGCGAAGGCCACCATGCACATCTGGCCACGAGATCCTGCGTCCTAGCTGCTCCCGGATGCCCCGCGTTCTTATGGGAGTGAAACATCTCCAAGATCTGGAGACGGAATGGTAACGGAACAAATAATACCCCGTCCGGTTTCCCTTCTGGGATATCCTGCTGAAAAGGACTTAAAGTCTCTTTCCAGTCCTCCCAAGTCTCGGTGGCGGCCAACACCATACTACGTGGGACAATGGTCTCAGGAACAGGGGGCTGTGCTGTCTCTGGCTCAAAACACCTAGAAAGTGCGTCTGCCTTGGTATTCTTACTCCCTGGCGTATACGTGATCAAGAATGAAAATCTCGAGAAAAATAGAGACCATCGAGCCTGCCTTGGGCTTAACCTTTTAGCCCCCTCGATGTATTCTAGGTTTTTGTGGTCGGTATAAACTGTGATAGAGTGCTCAGCTCCCTCTAGCCAATGGCGCCACTCTTCAAAGGCCAATTTGATGGCTAGGAGCTCCCTGTTGCCTATGTCATAGTTTCTCTCTGCCGGAGAGAACCTTCGGGAAAAATAGGCACATGGGTGAAGTCTACCCTGTAGACCAGAACGTTGGGACAGCACAGCCCCCACCCCGATCTCTGAGGCGTCTACCTCAACAATAAATGGAACAGAAGTGTCCACGTGTCTGAGAATGGGTGCTGAACAGAACAACCTTTTTAACTTAGAAAACGCTTGTACTGCCTCGGGAGACCAATGAGTGGTGTCTGCCCCCTTTTTAGTAAGGTTAGTGAGCGGGGCGACTACTGTGGAGTACCCCTTTATAAACCTTCTATAATAGTTCGCAAACCCCAGGAATCGTTGCAATGATTTTAACCCCACCGGCTGCGGCCACTCCAGGACCGCGGAGACTTTGGCAGGGTCCATAGACAACCCTGAGGTGGAGATTATATACCCCAGAAAGGCAACCGATGTGACCTCAAAAATACATTTTTCGAGTTTGGCATATAAGAGATTCTGCCTCAGTTTGTCTAATACCATCCTGACATGGGTTCTGTGCTCTGGGAGGTTGCTAGAAAGAATGAGAATGTCGTCTAGATAGACTAAAACGAATTTTCCCAAGACCTCCCGAAAAACCTCATTGATGAGTTCTTGGAAGACGGCCGGGGCATTACACAACCCGAAGGGCATCACTCTATACTCGTAGTGCCCATCCGGGGTATTGAAGGCCGTCTTCCATTCATCGCCCTTCCTTATACGCACCAGGTTGTATGCCCCCCGTAAGTCCAGTTTTGAAAATATGCTGGCCTCTGTGACCTGTGTGAACAAATCGTCTATAAGTGGTAACGGGTAGCGATTTTTCACAGTGATTTTATTGAGGCCTCGGTAATCGATGCAAGGCCGTAAACCCCCATCTTTCTTTTTAACAAAAAAGAAGCCTGCCCCAGCGGGCGACCGAGACGGCCTAATGAAGCCCTTAGCCAAGTTCTCACGAATGTATTCCTGCATGGCAAGTTTCTCGGGGCCGGATAAGTTATATAAATGACCTCGAGGAGGCATACAACCGGAACGAAGGTCAATGGGACAGTCGAATGGACGATGAGGGGGTAACTTATCCGCGGCCTTGGGACAAAACACATCGGCATAATCTGCGTATTGTTCTGGTACACCCTCCACCTGTACCTTAGTTAGGCCCAATGTCAGTTTTCCCAAACACTGCTGGAAACAATGAGGAGACCATGCTGTCAACTGTCCTGTGGCCCAGTCTATTTGTGGGGAATGAACCTGCAACCAAGGCATGCCTAGGATAATAGTGGAGGTGGACATGTGTAAAACAAAAAATGATAATTGTTCCCCATGTAGTACCCCTATGGTGATCTTCACCTCCGGAGTCTGAGACAGTGCATGATTCCGTTGTAGAGGGGAATCATCTACTGCCGTGACCTGAATGGGGGGTCTCACAGGAGTGAGGGGGATACCCAACTCCTGCGCGAACTCAAAATTCATAAAATTGGCCGCTGAGCCTGAATCAATAAATGCCTCAGTGGCCATAGACTTATTCTCCCATGTAACCGTACAAGGGAGCAGTAATTTCTTTTCCTTAAAGGGTGCAGTTTGTGTGCCTAGGGTGTCACCCCCCACTACTCCTAGGCAAACTCGTTTCCCGACCTGTTAGGACAGTTTCGCACTCTATGCCCTGCTGCTGCACAGTACAGGCACAGCTGTTCTGTCATTCTCCGCCTTCGCTCCACCTGAGTCAGTCTCGACCGACCAATCTGCATTGGCTCGGGCGGTGGTAAGGCCGGGGAGGGTGAGACAGGCGGAGAAGGTGTCACTAGGGGTGTAGCAGACGGTGCCGCGTACGATGTCACCCTTACACGGTGACTGCCCCTAACCTGCCTCTGATGGCGCAACCTGCGATCCACTCGAATGGCCGATGATATGGCCTCATCAACTGTCTTGGGTTCGGGTACCGTTAACATTAGGTCGGAAACCTCTTCCGACAACCCAGACAGGAAGTAGTCCATGAGGGCAAAATTATCAAATCTCGAGGTGACCGACCACCTACGGAACTCTGCCGCATAATCCTCGACCGACCCTCTGCCTTGTCGTAAGAGTTTGAGCTTCCGCTCTGAGGATGCAGCAAGGTCAGGGTCGTCGTAGATTATGGCCATGGCCTTAAAGAATTCCTCCACTGAGGTCAAGGCAGTATCGGTAGCCGGCAGGTTATATGCCCATGACTGGGAGTCTCCAGTCAACAAAGTTTTAATGAAAATGACCCGTTGGGTCTCAGTCCCCGAGGATCGGGGCCTTAACTCAAAATATGACAACACTCTACTCCTGAAATTCCGGAAGTCAGATTTGTGGCCGGAAAACTTATCTGGGACAGGCATACGAATGTCATCACTATGAGGGGATCGCACTGAATCAACTGATGTCTGGAGGGTTCTCACAGAGCCTGATAAGGCATCAATTAAGGCTTTGTGCTGGCTTAGTGATTGATGAATGCTATCCACCGAAGTGGCAAGCACAGTCAGAGGATCAGTGCGTTCCATCAGTATTTTGGTCTGGCGTTCTGTAACGATCGGTGAAGTACAGAGAGGTCTGATTACCGGTGACCTGCAGCGTCACGGGGAATACAGACGTATACCAGATTATATGTGATCTGCAGTATCACCGATAATCCAATATACTGGCTAACCTCTGTTCACCTGAGTAGAGTGTAGTGTTTGGTGTAACAGTAACACTAAGAGGCCGAGGCCTTGGTGCAGCAAGGAGAACTGCACGGATTCCTTCCGCAGACCTGAGCTCTCCAAGACGGGAGGAGTCAGACTGACAGTAGGAAGGAAAGTCCACGAGTGACCCTCAGAAGGAAGTATCACTATGAGGACTGGGAACCGCCTCCAATCGTGAGGTCGGTTCTCGAGGTCGGACAAGCCAGATCGTAACACACGGACAGATAAAGTACAAAATACGGTAGGCAAAGGCGGAGTCAAAGTACAGGCAGGATTCGGCAACGGGGTATCAGATATATCGGGGTACAAAATCGGGAGGCAGAAACAGAGTCTAGGAACGAGCCGAGGTTCGGCAACAGGGTATCAGAAAATATCGAAGTACAAGATCAGAGTTCAGGCGGATAGTCGAGGCAGGCAGAAGTCATAACAAATAATCACAATCAAACTAGTACTTTAGCTATCAAAATCTATCTAAGTGTAGGATTACAGCTCCAGCTGGTCCCGGCACACTTAAGGATCTGACTACGGATCTGGGTGCTCCCACATATGTGATCGCAGCGCCAGACACCAGATGAATGAACAGCCAGCAGTATATATACATTAGGTGTCCCCCAGCACCTCCCTGATTGCTGGACCAATGGGAAGTGGAGCTATGGTCAGCTGACCTGCCTGGTCAGCTGACTCTCCCCTGGTGTCATAAATTTTGTCTGAGTGCGCGCGCGCGTCACTCTGAATCTTGAGGGACCACGAGTCCCAGCCAGCACAGCCCCGCTCTGCGGTGTCTCCGCAGCGGGGACCTGCCGGCTAACCGCCGCATCCAGCGCGGTGGTTTCGCCGCTCTCTGCCGGCTGATGCACGGAGGTAGCCGCCTCATGATGTGAGGAGGCGGCTGTTTCTCCGTGCGAGTAGCTGCCGTGTGCGGAAGGAGCCGCCCGCCGCTGGCTCATGGCGGCGGCTCCTCCGCGCTTTCTCACAATAAGTGGTTATTTTTCTGTTTGTTCTGGCCATAATTACAAGTCCCTATGTAATAAATTAAAATTAATTTTCCCCCATAAAATATAGAATAAAAAAAGCTGAGTCCCTAAGGCAACTATTTTTTTTTTTTTTTAAGCTGATTTTTTTTTTTTACAAGTGTTTTTTTTGGGGGGGAGGGTTGGAAGTGTAATTTTATTAATGATGTGTATATACTTGAAAATGTATGTATTTTGTAAGTGTAATATACTTTTTGGCCAAAAGATGGCGCTGGTGAACACTCATAGGACGTGTTCACTTTTTTTTTTTTTTTTTTTACACACTTTATTAAACTGTTACATTTCCTGTTTATGTGAATGGACGTAGCCGCTGTTCGCGGTCACGTCCATTCACTCCAGGCACTGCGATTGGGTAGAGGACTGTTCAGTCCTCTTCCCCAATCGCCCAGCACGGGATCCCGACGGTAATGGCGGCGGTAGCGGCGGACACACGGCGGTAGCAGCGGCGGGAATGCGCGACGTATTAAAACGTCATGTTGCTGTTAATAGCGGTAAGCATGACGTTTTAATACGTTAGGATGGCGGTAAATGGTTAATATAATCACACATGAAGATGCCTCAGAAATATTAAACCATGTTTTTTTCTGCTGTAAAAAGAACATATAGATGAATATAGAAAATTGTTGAATATTTTTCTTAATTATTAAATCATGCTGGAAAGAACCAAATCAAAGAGCACTTTTAGGATACTTCCATATTACACACAGCCTCAATTCAGGTAGCTATGTGAGGTAAATATTTTTTTGTAGGTAAAATACCTCTTTTTGTTTTAGCAATTCTGAAAGATTTTTCTCAATTTCCGAACATGAGGTAAAACATGAGGTAAATGCATAAAGTGAGGGAAAACATGAGGCATTTCAGTGGTAAGCATGCAGTAAATAGATTATAGTAGTCTTTGTCTTCCATATATTGGGATAATCTTTGGAAGATTTTTTTTTTTGAGAGGGGAAGGTGTATTTGATTATGTATAAATAAATTATAGTAGTCTTTGTCTTCCTGATATTGGGATAGTCTTTGGGAGATTTTTTTTTTTTTTTTTGAGGAGGGAATGTGTATTTGATTATGTAGCAATCTATGAAAAGTATATTTATAGGCATACCTTATTTTAAAAAATCCAGTAAATATTTGGAGTTTTATTTCTACTATTCTTTTCTATTACACAGCCTGAATAGGAAAGACACTAAAACAGCAATAGGAACTCCACTAAAAACTGCAAAATGCATACAAATTGACTTTACCTCCAGGTACAGGCAGGTCTTAAACGGATTGGTAAATTACCGGTATGTGCTAACATGCCCCCTAATTTCCATGAGAATAGCTATTATCAGTCAAATTAATGCAAATTACCTCATGAATGAACTCATAATTTACCTCATGACTAAAATCTACCAGAATTGATAAACGTCATTACCTCACATGAGGTAATTTGTTTGATAACCCTACCAGAATTGAGGCCATTGCGATGCGCATCCTAAAAAACAGGATCACAATGAAGTGGAAGCATCATGGACATGCAGATGTGACGGTACAATTACACATGCAAGGCGAGTATATTGTCCATTGCAATGCACAATTTATTTGCATAATGCCCCTTTTACACTTTCCACGTTAGTTCACGCTTTTACCAAATGCACTGCATTGCAATGCCCATGAAAGTTAATGGAATATGACGCACTTACTGCTATGAGCTGAAATGGTACAGGTGACACAGAAGCAGCAGTGCGTTACTGCACACAGCGCCACCAGAAGCAATGAAAGTAACATGCACATGTTAAAATTTTTGTTGCATTTGCAGTGCACCGTATGCACAGACGCAGATTTTCTGATGACATGCTTCCTGTCCAGCAGTATACATGGGACTGAAGGCGGCAACTTTTTGAAGGCAGGTTGCCTTCAATTTTCCTGTCAACGCAGTCTGCCGCATGTACCTGTGTGTGTAATGGTGCTGTGAGATGCGTGAAACACTTTGCACCATCGCACCAAGTATAATAGAACCCTAAAGCAGATGCACTTGCTGTGGGGTACAGGCTCGTGTTTGCTGTTGCTGTTTTAATTTTTTTTTACACTGGAAACATACAGTATAAAGAGGAATATGTTAGAGGTGCGTAAGTATTAATAAGTAAAAATAAGTATTAATTACATGAAGCTACACAAAATTGTTTGTTTCTAATTACATTAAAGCGGTATTGTCACCATAAAAATCAAATTTCAACAGCAACTGGTCTGAGTGTATTAAGTGATAAAGATGCTAATCCTGTTATCACCTACTTTAGGAGCACTGGCCCTAGTGCCAAACTGTTGAATGCTGGGAGTTCTTTTTATCTATAATATATTCCTCCTCTTCCATTTATTTCCCTGTCTAGCTGCTTATCAGAAACACCCTCTGTTCACGTGTGTTTACAAGCAAGGCTGAGGTGACTCAGCGATTGGAGGAGTAAATAAAAGAAAGACTGCAGTTCCTAGTATACACCTCAGTCTGAAGACTCTAGGAGGAGGGCAGCTAATGAATACACAATGAGCAAGAGAAGGGGGGGGGGACAAGAGTCAGGGCGGATATAATGTCAGCATTAGGGCTGGTTCAGACGGACGTTTGGAGGCGTCGAGTTCGTTGGCGTTGCGTTCGTGATGCGTTCAGGCTTTCAGCAGCGTTCGCATTGCATTCGGATGCGGTCGCATTTTTTCTTCCCCTAGGGGGACATTACCCGTCGCGGTTAACCGCCCCTGGAAGCAACATGTAGCTTCCAGGGGCTCCTTGAACGCCAGTGAAAATCGGGACCCGAACGCCGTGTTTGTACAAACGCGCGTAAAAGCTTGGTACAAACGCTCCCATTCACTTGAATGGGAGCGTTTAACGCCAAGCCCCGAACGCTGGCAGTAAACGCTCTGCAAACGTCCGTCTGAACCAGCCCTTAGCTTGGCAAGATTGCCACTGCCTAGAATAGGATTTTCTGCTTTTCCTTTATACAATTCACAGGAATCATTACGTGGATAGCACAATACATCTGTTATGTAAGTTGAAGTAGTATTGATCTACTTATATATGTGTTATTTATTTCTAGGTTAGCATGGGTGTCTCTTGTTCTTTAAGGTGTAAAAAACACACACAAAAATCAAAGAAAGGAGCAAAATGATTTGTAGATCTCAGGCTGAGGATCCTTGCCCACAGCTGTGGCGTGTACTCAGTGTGATCCTGGTGGCTGCTTGGAGTCACAATGTAGATGTAGAAGAAAGGAGCGCACTGGACCCTGTGGGGCTTTTGTAAATCAAGCTCATTGCATCCATATAGGGGTAAATTATGATGCTATTGATCATATTGCTCATGTGTTATTGTTTTCCTTATCCTGCAGATTTGGCAATCTATTCTTTCCATTGTCATGGGAAGGCCAGTAGACTTACAGACTGACTTCATTCCACAGAATTCAGTGCTGTCAGCAGGGGCGTCTCTAGCCATTTTGTCACTCCAGATGAGAAAACCTGTGGCACCCCCATGGCGCCTCCCCCATGAAAATAATCTTAATGCAGCAGCGTTTCACCAGAAAATAATCCGAATGCAGCAATGTTTTACCATAAAATAATCGTAATGCGGCAGCGTTTTACCAAAAATTACACTTATTACAGCAGTGTTTCACCAGAAAATACATGTAAAAATAGCAGAGTTTCACCAGAAAATATGCAATGCGGGCAGCACTTCACCAGAAAACACACGTAATGTGGGAAGCATTTCACCTGAAGATACACATAGGCAGGGCTCTTCTCCCCCCCCCCCCCCTTCCCATTAGTTCCCCATAATAGTCCTGATACCTGCCTGCACCTATAAGAAAAAAATTTAGTCACCTGCAGAAGACTTCTCTCCCGGCCTCCCTCCGGCGTGCAGAAGCTCTTCCGATGAGGGGGATAGAAGGAGGCGCAAAGGGGGACAGAGGTAGGCACAGGGGGACTGAAGAAGGCACACAGGGGGACATAAGGAGGCACAGGGGGACAGAAGGAGGTACGAGGGTCAGAAGAAGTCACAATGGAGGACAGAAGGAGGCACACAGGGGACAAAAAGAGGCACAAAAGGGATAAAAGGAGACATAAGAGGAAAGGAGGCACACAGGGGACAGAAAGAGGCACAAAGGGGGCAGAAGGAAGCAAAGGGATACAGTAGGAGGCACAAAGAGGGACAGTAGTTTGCACAAAGGGGGACAGAAGGAGGCACAAAAGGGGGACAGAAGATGTCAGATAGGATGTAAGTAGGCACAGAGAAACAGAAAGAGGCAGAGGTGGACAGAAAGAGCCACAGGGAGACAGTAGAATGCACAAAGGGGCACAGAAGGAGGCACAATGGGGGAAAGAAGGAAACAGGGACTCAGACATGGCACAATGGACTGAAGGAGACACAAGGAGACAGAATGAGGCACAAAAGGGACAGAAGAAGGCACAAAGGGAGAAAGAAGAATGCACAAGGCACAGAGGTGGCAGCTGCCTGCAACTTACACTAAGTAGATGCAGCAGAAGCAAGTAATAGAACACCCATGGGGTGGGGCTTAGTCCCAGGGTGGGGCTTGATTTTGGGGTGGGGTTTAATCCAGCAACAGAGCGCCGCCCAGGACAAATGGCACTCCAGGCAATGGCCTGTACTGCTTATGCCTAGAGGCGCCCAAAAGTGTACTGCTGTGCCCAAGAGACAGATGATACAGGAGACAGGACTAATCTCTGTGTGCTTGTATAGTACAGAGAGTCTGGAGTAAAGCTAGGTATACACATCGGATAACCATCTTTGGAAAATGAAGGATCAAAGGCCAATCTAACCACCTCCATGTAGCATGAGAGCATACCATACCTACACAGTCTATTCTCAAGCTGATAAATAAGAAACACCGAGAGCCCAATATAGTGTAGTATGTATTGGAAACTGTGGGTAAATGTAAGTGTGAGTGTGATGATTTGCTCAGCTGCCTGTGCAGGCAGGCAGCCTTTTGACCATTATGTAGGTTTGCATGCTGCAGGACTCTGGAAAGAAGAGCTTCTGTCAGTTTTGCAGCTTGTGCTTGCAGAGGAATTTGCATACGTTGTCATGCAAATTGCCTGGCCACATTCATTGGAGGCGTGTACTATAAGTACTATGTCTTTCCCACAATGCTTCGCTGGTCTTAAGGATTTCGTCCTATGTAACACTCCTGGTGGGGTGTCAGCCATGCTCTTGGTTTGAAGATCAGCTTAGAGTAATTCCTGGAAACTGTGCTAGGCAGATTTCCCTAGTGCAGTTAGGATTGTTTATCTGTTTTGTTTGTCTGTTGCGATTGTCCTGTCCCAGCGGTGGTCGATAGGAAGTCGTTCTGATCTCTGTTCTTGGAGCATAGCTGGTGCAGCGGTTGCTACCAGCTATCTCTTCTGTTCTGTCACCTGGATCGCGCTAGCCACTTTTCGCTAGCGCTGAGGTTCCTTCTGTTCTGCTACTCTGTACCTGGATCGCGCTAGCCACTTTTCGCTAGTGCTGTGGATCCTATCTCTCGCTTGTCCCTGTTTTCGTGTGTCTGTCTTGTCTGCTACGACCGCTTGCTGGAGGCTCGGTGAGGTAACCGTTAAGCAAGCGTTCGCGTCCCCTGTTTCATGTTTGTCTGTCGATGGTTAGTTAGGCGTGCTTGTCTCTATTGTGCTTATCACGTGGAGACCGCGCATAACCGCGTGCACTGTTGCGAATGAGTGCGGTGTTCGCGGTTAGCTAGCGTTTGTTATTTTCCGCATCTTCTCATTGTATTATTTGCTGTGCCTTTGCTACCCTCGTATTCTATTCTGATCTGCCTTGTGTCACGTCTGGCGATCGCACCTCTCGCGATCGCGTTCCTATTTCATATCTGCTGTTGTGTGTGCGCGGTCGCGGGGTGGCGACTGGATTGGCGCACACACATACAACCTGTCCCTTTGCTCGTTCTCATTCGCAATCGCCTCTCTTGCGATTGCGTTCTGCGCTTCGTACAATTCCTGTCTGGCATTTGTGGAGGTACAGAGGATTGGTTCCTCTGCACTCCCCAGCGCCATCTGCAGACAGGAATTTCCCTCTACAGGTGCGTTGCACCTTTTGCTGGGTGCCTGCAATTACACGCTTGTGGAGGATTTCCGCCGTGTCAGCGCACGCGTTGTGCGCTGATCACGGAGAAAGTTCCACAATCGTTACAGTGAGATGAATATACTCACAAACATGGGTTACCTCTTAGGCAATCACTGTAGATGCAGGTGAGGAGATTAGACCTGTCCTCACTCAGGATTAAGATGTCGCTCTCTGTAGATCAGAAAAGTAGGGGTAGGTTACCCCTCCACCAGGGGTGGACACAGTATTATCGTAAGAGAACAGAGGCGCCAGCAGGATAAAAGGTAATAAAAATTTTAAAATTTGCTGGGAGGCAGTGGTGGACTTATCTCCGGAAAGCAGACTCAAAATACTGTCTGAATTAAACAAATAAATGTATTATTGGTACCCCAAAAGATGCAACGCGTTTCGCAGGCACAGCCCGCTTCATCAAGCAATAAGATAGAGGCGCTATTCATGCTACTGACGAGCTACTGTTTGTCCCCTATCTTATCCTATGCTTTCCGGAGGTAAGTCCACCACTACCTCCCAGCAAATTTTAAATTTTTTATTACCTTTTATCCTGCTGGCGCCTCTGTTCTCTTACGATAATATTCTCAAGCTGAGTACAGCCACCAGATAAAAATCTTTGCAAACTGAGGAATTAATCTGTCACATAGGTAAGGTCTGTCAGGGAGGTTTAAAAGACTTATCTGATCTAAAGATGCTGTACACATGCAAAAGATCAGTCCCTGCAAAATGCTTTCATAGTTTATGATGTCTGGAAATTCATGCATACCTTGTTTAGCAGATAGTCATCTGCAGATCAGATCTGTTCAACTAGAAAAAACAGGTATATACTCCATTTAGTCCCATAAATATTTAGGGACATCTATATAAAGTTATAGGCCAGCCATTATTTATTCATAAACAAGTCTGTTTATTTATGGGACAATAGGTTAAACTAATTTGAAGCCTGTATTCCAAGTCGAGGTTGGATTGAGATAGTTGCAATTATGCGTTGTAGGGACGGTATTTCAAAGGACTTCCAAAATGATATGATTTGATGCCTGTTAGCACTTAGCAAATAAGACAAGACAAGACAAATAACATTTATATTGCGCTTTTCTCCTTGCGGACTCAAAGCGCCAGAGCAGAGCAGCAGCCACTAGGGCGCGCTCTATTGGCAGTAGCAGTGTAAGGGAGACTTGCCAAAGGTCTCCTACTGAATTAGTGCTGGCTTACTGAACAGGCAGAGCCAAGATTCGAACCCTGGTCTCCTGTGTCAGAGGCAGAGCCCTTAACCATTACACCATCAGCCAACTGAGAGAGATTTCTAATGTCATGTTTGAAGGCTCGTACACTCGCCTGACCTTAGCCAACGACGGGTCCGTCGGCACCTCCCGCTGGGCGGGTTTTCAGCAGACAGTACAGCATGTGTACAGTCTGTCAGCGGACTGATAAGGCTGTTTCTGAACGACCCTCCGGGCCATTTTTGAGGCGATTCCACCTCAATGGAAAGTATAGGAAAAAACGCAAAACGCTCACAAAATCTCTTTGTGCAGTGATTGCGTTCGCGTTTTTAAGAATAAATACATTGTATTTATTATTTTCCGGGTCAAAGAGTTCACTACCTGACTTGCGTCAGGGAGTGAATTACAAAACCGCTCGGGAAAAACACTTAGAAAACCACTTAGCACAAAAACGAATTGTCCACCCAAGCGCAGGGAATCGAAAAAAAAACGCGTCAAAATCCACCCAACGCTAACGGCCAGGCGAACGGAATGCAATGTGAACAAGGCCTAAAAGAGAGTTTACCTTAAGCTCAATCTACACGATACAATTCTTTGTGCAATTCGATTACGATTCTATTTACGATCCGATTAAATCCGACATGTCTGATCGGGATTCGATTCGATTCAATTCGATTTGCCATTGGCGCTCAAAGAATCGTATCATGTAGATGGGGCTTTATCTAGCAATCTTTCGAGATTTAGATAAGAAACTTCGAATGACAAATACTGGGATGTGGCAGATTATGCTGAGGAACATAAAGAGAAAACAAATTCTATATTTGTGTATTTTTTTATTAAAAAGGTATTTGCTTACTTTTTCTATGAGCAGTAATGGGTATGGCGTAACAATTACTAACATACTATGGTTATGGGGGTAAAATACTGGGAGCCTCCTTTAGTAGGATTCCACCATAAGCACTTATTCCTATATGTAGGAGTGTAGTTACCTCACCACTGGTCTCCCTTGATCTTCATATCATAAAAGAGAGGGGAGAGAATTATAAATAAATCAGAATTTGTAAACCAAAAAGCAATAAGCAGAAACCACCCACCAAAAACCAAACCCCTAATAGCCAATGGTTTTATTGCACCAAGTGAATAAGGGTTTGCGTAGACATTGCTGACATCCTTTTAACAATTCACAGGAGTTTAAGTTTTCTTGCATTAGTCAAGTTTTCACCTGCATAATCCATTTTTTTTTTGCAGTTTTAAAAATAGCATAATGAAAAAAAATTGCTTTTTTAAACTATTTATTTATAAATGGTTTACTCATTGTTTGCCTAATGTAAAAATCTTTCCTCTCCCTGATTTACATTCTGAAATTTACCACAGAGGTGGTGACATCAGTAGCTCTGTCAGGTGATCTCTGCAGAATGTTCAGTTACTGAGAGTTCTATGCACAGAGGAAGATACTGCTTGCTTGGCAGTGGGAAACAGATGTTATTTTCCACAATGTAATGAGGTTCACAGACAGGAAGCTGTCATGGTCATGACATCACACTGCGGGAGGTTTTCACCACAATTTCAGCCATACAGATTTCCCTGATAATCTATTTGAGCTACTGATTGGGATGAAGTTCAATCGGGGGTTAAAGTTCCTTTTTAGCATTGTGCATCATAAACTATAATTTTTTTTAACATTCATACTGAAAGCTTGGCTGATTTAGGGACGGAACAGGTAAGAAGGGGGTTAACATAATCTCACTCTTGTTTTGTTCCATTTACTTACAGAATCATGCTTCTGAAGAATGAGTCACATGTGTAGCTACTCAACCCTGTCAAAGGCTGACAAAAGTCAGAGCATAACAAAGGGAGTGTAATTAGGAGGGCCTGTATATTTTCCCTGAACCTGTAAGGTTTCAACTGAGTGACAACAGCAATTATGGAGAAGTAAGCTCAAACTCAGGACTCAAAATGTAAAAACAAACATCATGGCACTAATTCACTCATATGAAAATTCTGTTAAAATACTGTACCTTCTTAAAACATCACTTGGAAGTGAAGTAGTTAAAACCTAGACCTCAGCTAAGGAGCTGTGGGCCACGATGCAAGTTTTACATTGGGGCCCCCCAAGCACTCTATACATAACAATCGATATGATTCACCAAAACCTGCCAATGGCAACTACAGTGTCAGAGGTGCAGGAAGGGGATGGGTCACAGTTTGTTAATAATTACCACTATTCAAAGTATCTATAGAAGTGATTATTATGAGCACAGGACCAATAGAGAGCTAATACTGCAGCTGATGGAAGGCCCCTTGGGGTCCCTCTGGCCTAAGGGCGCCGATGCGGTCGCAACCTCTGCACCCCCTATTGCTACGCCTCTGCTAGACCTGCAAGTAGCAGGTGTTAAATAGAGAGGGCCCAAACGGTTCGCCGGCGAACTTCCGTGGTTCGCGATCGCGGAGAACCGCAAATTTTTCCGGAAGTTCTGTTCGCCCCCATAATGCACCATTAGGGTCAACTTTGACCCTTTACATCACAGTCAGCAGGCACATTGTAGCCAATCAGGCAACACTCGCTCCTGGAGCCCCCCCCCCCCCCCCCCCCTCCTTATAAAAGGCATTTTACTCACTCGTGTGCCTGCAGTAAATAGAGAAGGGGCAGCTGCTGCAGGCAGAGCAGACTCTCATAGGGAAAGATTAGTTAGGCTCTTGTAGGCTTCTTAGCTTGCTCCTTGCTGATTCTTATTGCTAAAATAGCACCCCACTACAGCTCTTTTGAAAGCTAATCTTGTTATCTATTTTTTTTTTCTGTGTGTCCCACTGACACTTGTGTTGCATAGGCAGCCTTGATCATTCATACTGTGTGTGTGCCACTGCCAGGCCCAGCACATTCAGTGACTACCTGTGTATGTTACAGGCAGCTGCACATTGTAATACCCAGTACTGCATATACCTACCTACCTGTTGTTCACAGTGCACCCACCTACCTACGTGAGCTGAGTGCATGCAGTGTCACTGTGCCTGTCTGAGTGTGACAGGTGCTCATTGTAATACCTAGTACTGTATATACTTACTTACCTACCTCCATGTTGTTCACAGTACACCCACCTGCCTACGTGAGTTGAGCGCATGCAGTGTCACTGTGCCTGTCCGCTACCTGTCTGTGTGCGACAGGTGCACATTGTAATACACATTACTGCATATACCTACCTACCTGTTGTTCACAGTGCACCCACCTACCTATGTGAGTTGAGCGCATGCAGTGTCACTGTGCCTGTCCGCTACCTGTCTGTGTGTGACAGGTGCACATTGTTATACCCATTACTGCATATACCTACCTACCTGTTGTTCACAGTGCACCCACCTACCTTTGTGAGTTGAGCGCATGCAGTGTCACTGTGCCTGTCCGCTACCTTTCTGTGTGTGACAGGTGCACGTTGTAATACCCATTACTGCATATACCTACCTACCTGTTGTTCAGAGTGCACCCACCTACCTACGTGAGCGCACGCAGTGTCACTGTGCCTGTCCGCTACCTGTCTGTGTGTGCCAGGTGCACATTGTAATACCCATTACTGCATATACCTACCTACCTGTTGTTCACAGTGCACCCACCTACCAACGTGAGAGCACGCAGTGTCACTGTGCCTGTCCGCTACCTGTCTGTGTGTGACAGGTGCACATTGTAATACCCAGTACTGCATATACCTACCTACCTGTTGTTCACAGTGCACCCACCTACCTACGTGAGTTGAGCGCACGCAGTGTCACTGTGCCTGTCCACTACCTGTCTGTGTGCGACAGGTGCACATTGTAATACCCAGTACTGCATATACCTACCTACCTGTTGTTCACAGTTCACCCACCTACCTACGTGAGCGCACGCAGTGTCACTGTGCCTGTCCGCTACCTGTCTGTGTGTGTGTGGCCCAGTGCACCCCGAGTGGATCCGCCGGCTGCATCCGCCTGTTAATCGGCTTGACTAATGTATTTGAATGGGCTGGTGCACACCGGCAGCTTGAGGTTTTTAGCAAACCGCAAACGTGCCTCCTGCTGCACGTTTGCGGTTTGCAAAAAACCTCAAACCGCCGGTGTGCACCAGCCCATTCAAATACAATAGCCAAGCGGATTAACAGGCGGATGCAGCCGGCAATTCACATCCAAATCCGCTCGGTGTGCACTGCGCCAAATATCTGAAATACGCACCCAAAACCGCTAGCGTTTTGTGGATCTGCTAGCGGTTTTGGTGTGCACTGGGCCTGTGACAGCTGCACATTGTAATACCCATTAATCCCCACACACAGCATCTCTGTGTGGCTGGCTGCCTGCCCCAAGACTAAGTCGCTCCCCACACAGCACCTCTGCCCACAGGCCGCTTGACTGCCTTCTCCGCCACCACCAACAGGGTCCAGGACTCCAAGTGGATTCCTGAATTTTTAAAGGCTATAATAATTTTTCTGGTGCGTGTACATGCCTGCCTAAGTTTTCTGGCTGCATTGCGACTGCAACAACAAAACAAAAGGCATGTACATGTGTCCATTCCCCTTCGTGTTCATTACCTTGGGGCAGTGAAGGGGCTTGCGTACACGGCCGGCCTTTGGCCTGTGCGACCGGAGCGATCGCTCAGGGCGCCGGACCGCCGGCTTCCAGGGGGGGGGGGGGCGCCGCGCTCCTGCCGCATATTGTTTTGTGCTGTAGCTCCATTCACGCTTCATTGTGTATCTCGCCTGGCTTCCCACCACGTGATATGCCTGTGTGAGGCTGGCTTCCTACCACGTGATGGTGCATGTGCCCGCCGTGTTTGACTAGCAGTGTGATCGAAGGAAGACTTATGAGGGAATCTGAATGGCTGGCCAGAGATGGTCTCGCGAGGATGCTTTGATCCAGGGCTGCAGAGTCCTACGGAATGGAGGTGAGATTAACCTCTAATTGACGGCTGTTGTCTGTGTCTTTCCGGTGGAACTGTTCAGCTTTATCTTGATTGCCTTTGGACTGACTGCTGGATTGATTATCAGTCTTTACTTCCAAAGTGGTCAGTGGAGGTTTTTATTGGGGCTCTTCAAAGGTCAAATAATTAGCCTGGCATGTGTGAAAGTTTGGTGTATTGTTTTTACAGCTTTTACAATTTTGCATTCTGCCTGTTTGTTATAATTACATGGCTTGAGGCAGAAGACTAATGGGATTTATCCACATTGCTCTGTGATTTTAATATTCTGGAGGGGGTTAACCACCTAATGTAGACATCCGAGGTGATTTTTGTCTATGCATATTTGTATAACTGTCTGCAGGCCAGGTGCCTGGTGACAGTGTGAGTTTGCAAACAAGGGGGCTTGGAGCTGCAGCAGCATGCCAGGAGTGGAGTGTGTGGTATTTGAGATATGCATGAAAATGTATAGTATATCTACTTTTTTTTTTTTAAGTGCATTGCAAACTACCAGGGGTGAGCATGGGGAAATGAGTGTTCATGGGGCTCAGGCTGTAGCTGTGCATACAGGGTCTCAGCAAGGGGCTGCCTCCCTTATAAATCTTCCGACATATTTTGCAGTCACAGTTCTGCCGTCACCTGCTAATCTACATTGTCATGCAACTGTCCTTAGAGGAGCTCACAATCTAATCCTACCATAGGAGGAGGACGTGTGTTGGGAGAGCTCCTGGACTTCCAGGGAAGGCCTTGGTCTGAGTTGCTGGATCCGGTTCTTGGAGTACTTTCTGGGCATACTTTTTCACCTGAGGGCCCTGCTCCGGGCCTTGCCGGGCAGGGACCTGTCCTGAGCTAACTGGCCGCTCCAGCCATGGAGCGGCCAGCTCATTCCCCCCCTATGGCTTCACCTACTTACCTGGGGGACGTTGGGAATTCCTCGGATAAGGACCTCGCTAGCAACGCGGTTGCATGGGTCAGGGCAACGAAGGCATGCATGGAGACCCTGGAACGACTGCGATACAATTTTGCAAGGGCCCGTTTTCGTTACGGCATTAAATGGAAACCGGAGATGCTCTTGCAGGATAAAGACATGCTAGACCTGAGAAAACAAATCATACAACAGAAAACGAAGTTAGCAGAACTTGAGTTGATCGGTGGTCCCTTTTCCGAGCAGTTGGGCTACAAGAAAAGGTTTAAAAAAATGTTGATGACCGACCAATATGTGGATGAGAGTGATACAGAGGATGACTGCATAATCCTGGAGGATGAATGCACCCCCCCGGAGAGACCACCCTGGCTGAAGAAGGAGGAGGTATCCCAGTCTCCCATCCCACCCGGGCAGGGGGTGCGTGCAGAAGACCCCAGTGAAAATGAGTTGCAAGTACCGGGTCCTGTGGCGGGTGTTCGGGTGAGTGCCGATGATGCTGGTGCCGCTGCCCTTGCTGCTGGGGGTCCTGGTGGTGTGATTGCTGCTGGGGTCCCCGGTGAGGGTGGTGACGCTAGTGTTGTCCCTGCTGTGGCCGCAAATGGCATACCCCCCTCTGACTTACCTGGAGGTGGTGGTGTGGCTGTGGCTGCGCAGGCCTCCCCGGATGCTCGCGTGGTTCTTGCCCCTGGTGAATCCTCGGTCCTTGCATCAGAGTCATCTATGGTGGCTGGTGTGGGGTCTGGGGTGAAGCTAGGAGCGGTGCCATGCGCCCAGGACCGTTGGGAAAGCTCTCCGCCGCCTGGGCAAGATGGCGCCGGCCTCCTGAGCGTTGTTCCGTCCGCGCCAGCTCAACTTCCGGTGAGCGGGGCGGAAATGACGTCCTTTCCGCCTCAATACGGAATCTCCATTGTGGCCAATGCGGCCGAATACGGAATCGCGCCTGCCATTGAAGTAGCGGTAGATTCGCGTCTAAGCGGAATTTCAGACGCGTTTGACGCATCCAAAAGTCCGCATGAAGTCGGAAGTCTGATTGAAAGTAATGGTGGTGGATGCGGAATCCGTCCTGATGCTGTCATAGACGGAAACTCCATTGAAGTAAGTGGAGAAGAAGGCGGAATTTGTCTTAGTGATGCAGGGGATGCATCCCCACTGCCGTTGGAAGCAGGGGATGCTGAAAATCAGATGGCAAACATAGAGTTGCAGAGGGAGGTGACTGCTGAAAATGGAGAAGAGGATGGAATAAGAATTCAAAGGATGCAAGCTGGGGATGCAAGAAGTGTGATTGCAACCACGACCGTGATGCTACAGGAAGATCCACAGGGGAGCGGGGCAGCGTTCCTGGGACTTGTAGATTCCACACTTAATAAGGAACAAAGTCAGGAAATATTGCATTTAGCAGCGCAGCCAAGCCTGGAGATGGATTTATCTGTGGAGGAGCTTGTGGAGGAAGATATAACGCAAGTAGAAGAATCGGAGCAGGACGGCTCTGATGGTATGGATGTAATTGAAAGCGATGCAGAGCAGTTGGCTCAGAAATTTTTCTCAACTTCTGCTGAAGGAGAGGGCATGAGCTCATTCGAGGACCAGAGCGGAAGCGAGGACACTGAACAGCAGACTGGTGAGATGCAAGACTCTTTATCTAATAAGTCGTATAAGAAAAGAATTTAAAAAAAAGGAAAAAATAAAATAAGTAAGGCAAAAAAGTTAAAAACTGATGTTGGTAGAAAAAAGAGGAGGAGTGGAGAATCTTCTACTGCCCAAGGGGAGGTGGGTTCCCAGAGTAAAGAGGGTCCCCTGCATTCATACAGGAGAGTGAGGGTGGGGATATCTTGATGGTGCGGGAGGGGGAGGGAGGTACTTTTAAGCAAAAAAGCAAAGGGGATAGGGATCTTGACCAGCTCTTTGGGAGAAACCTCCTTTCAGATTTTATATCTGAAGACAAGGGGGATTGTCAGAAAGGGAGTAGAAAAAAAAAGAAAAAAGAGAAACATCCAGAACCACCTCCTCTGGTGGTCGATAACATCATTACTGAATTTAAGACAATTGATTTAACCTACAGGTTGGAAAAAACCCAACTTGTGGTCGTCGACGAACATACTGGCGAGGCTGTCGTTTTGGCAGTGGAGCCGGGGGGATATTACGGGGGCCTGCACCTGGTTGGCAAAGGCAATCCCGATTGCGGCCTCCAGCTCGAGTTCCATGCAGATGGAAAAAAATTCACTGTATGTAATGACATTGTTACCAGATATTCTTTTTCAGGGCGGAAAGAGTGGATAGAGGTCATATTGGGACTCGGGCCGAATGCCCCCAGGTGTGAGCCCCCCCCCTCCCCCCGCCTTCACTGCGGTTAGTCCCGTCCAGACGGTCGTCCCGACTCCTGCAGCCAATACTGGTGCTGCCGGAGAAGGTGTGGGCACTGACACTAATACCAGTGTTGTGGTGGGGGCTGGTGGAGATGCTGTGGCTGGGCCGAGGTTGCCAGAGCTAGAAAGCGTGATTAGAGTCGGCTTTCCCGAGCTTGGCCCTGCTCAGAATCCCGGGGCTTTGGTTCCTCTGGCAGCCTCGGCCCAGAGCGTCTCGGCGGTCCGTCCGCTTTCTTACTCAAGGGTTGCTAGGGGCGCTGCTCCTGGTAGGAGGGTCCTGGCTCCCCTGGAGACAGGATTAGAGGACGGTGTCCCAGGTCGAAGAAATGTGGTGCGCCTCAAATGGGACCATGCCCTTTTGCCTGTCCCGACTAGGAAACAGTTCACTAAATACCTCTTCGACCTGGGAATAAGGCCGGCGGACCTCTATGCGCTCCTGGCTCCAGGGGATCCTCCGTCTTACTATGATGTGTCCTTCCTCTCCCAGCACGGAATGGAATCCTTCTTAGAAGAGCGTTTAAAGTTCTCTGAGAATGGGGAATGGCACGGGTTTAAGGTCATTCCGTTATCCAGACAGACGCTGGAGAGGAAGGCGCACATTGTAGTCCAGAATGAGAGCATTCCGGTGAGGGACCTGATGACTTGGGTCCAACATTACGCGGACATAATGTCCCCTCCGCACAAGGTCCTGGACGAGCTCGGGATCTGGTGGGGGGAGTATGAGGTGGCGATCCGACTCCATACAAAGGAGGGGGTCGTCACCCATATTCCCCGTTCTGCCCTCATAGGGCGGGACAAAATTATTACCTATTACCCGGGCCAACCCAGGACTTGCAACAGGTGTGGCAGGAGGGGACATTTGGCCAGCGGCTGCCCGGATCCGAGGTGCAGTCGCTGCCAGGAGTTCGGGCACTCTGCATCATCCTGCAGGAGAATCAAATGTAATTTTTGCTTCGAATTTGGCCACCCGTACACGGAGTGCCCGATCTCCTGGGCGACAATGCCCTCGGATCTGAAAGTCGCCATGTTGGCAAGGATGGGAGAGAGCCAAGATGTCCCTGTGGCTGATCCCAATGTGTGTGTAGAGTCTATCCCAGTCCCTAACGTGTCCACGTCCAGTGTGAACCAGTCCTCTGTAGCCCCTTCCCCCAGCTCTCTCCTGGCCAGCATGGCCTCTGTTAGGCAGCCTGGGCCTGAGTCATCGGCTCCCGCCCGGGATGCTGCTCAGGGCGGAGGTGCCCCTCCTCCCAAGGAGCAGCGTGCCAAACCTGTGAGGAGCAGAGAGGGGGGTGGACTTCGGCCCCTCAACGCTGCTCCTGCAAGTTCATCTTCAACACCCATACCTCCTCCAAGGAGGAAGAAGACTCTCCCAGCTGCCACCCCAGCTGCAGGTGGTCCTACCCTTCCCCCTCTTGTCCCTGCAGTGTCCCTCCCCCCTCCTGCCCCCCAGCTCCTGCAGTGTCCCTTCCCCCTCCTGCCCCTGTTGTCCCGACCCCCTCCCTGGTTCCCCCTGTTACTGCCCCTTCCATCTGCCCCGCTGCCTCGGCCAGTGGTAGTGGTTTTGCCCTTCCCAGCCCTGTCCCTACGGGTTATGTCTTTTCAGCCCCCTGTCCCACAGATGCAGCCCTTGCCCCTTGGAAAAGGGAGCACCTGTCACCAGCGGACAGGTCATACCTTGAAGAAAAATTTAAAACTAGAAAGAAAAAGGGCGTAAAACCCCTGTCTAGAAGGGATCCCCCTGAGAATCCGAGGGTAGCAGCCAGAGCAGCTGCTCTCCAAAGGAGATTGAAAGAAAAAGAAATAAACTTGTCAAACAGGTTCGGAGTCTTAGCCACCTCCCCTCTTGCCTCTGAGGAGGAGGAGATGGTTGTAGAAAGTCCTGCTTCCACTGGGGAGGCACAGTGACTTGTGTTTATGTTTTTTCTTTTGTAGATGTTGTCCTTTGCTTTATTTTACTGTCTCTGTTTAAGAAGAATAAAGGGAAACCTTCAATCACCCTGATGGCAGTTCCCCCACCACTCATACTGGCAACGATCAACGTTGCTGGTATTAAAATGACCAGAGCTCGAAAATTGGCTTTTTCGATTTTGGCTGCCCATGGGGCTGATGTTTTTTTTCCTGCAGGAGACCAGACTCACCTCTGCAGCTGACCTCTGGTTGGCTGAGAGGGACTGGGTGTCCGGTCCGAGTTTTTGGTCACTTGCGGGGGAGCCTGGTAGTGGTGTGGCGGTCCTTTTTAGGGCCGACATGGTAACCTGCCGGCGGGTTATTGAAGTGGAGATGGGGAGGTGTCTGGTCCTAGACGTCTGTGTGAGAGGGCAGGATCTCAGGCTCATCAACATCTATGCCAACCCCAGGTTTAAGGGGGAGAGAAAACGTCTTCTTACACAGATCAGGCCATACCTTTTTTCAGCCTATCCAGTGATCCTGGGTGGTGATTTTAACACCATCACTAGGGCCATGGACAGGGCAAGGGCCCAGGTCCGGATAGGTGTAGATAGCAGGTTTCTAGTTAGATTAGTTAATGAGGCCGATCTGGTGGATGTGCACGTTCGCCACTCCCCAGGTCTCACGGGTTTCACTTTTCAGAGAGGTAGTAGTAGGTCCAGGATAAATAGGTTTTTTGTTTCAGAGAGCCTCATCACTTCAACTCCTAAGTTGTTGGCGGTGGAGTTCTCGGATCACCTTATTCTATCGGTGGGCTTAAACGCTTCGGATGCTCCTCCCAGAGGTCGGGGTATCTGGAGAATGAATTCGTCCCTGCTGCTGGAGGATGAGGTGAGACAATCCTTTGAGGAGTTTTTTCAAGCACAGGTTACCATCCTGGACTGCTTTGACAATAGGTCTGAGTGGTGGGAGGAGGTCAAAAAACGTGTTGTCAGACTTTTTAAGGGTCTAGCTACCCGTAGAGGCTTTGATAGGAAGTTGGCTTACCAGGCTCTAAGGGAGAAGTTGACTGTCCTTGTTTCTGAGGGCGGAGATCCGGGGGAGATCTCTGAGGTCAAACTTCGCCTTAAGCAGCAGCAGTACGACCGGTTGACTTCTTTGGCTCTGGAGAGGGATCATGGTAAGTACCACTCGCCTGACCCTTACCAGAGTTTTAAACAAAGTTCAGCGCTTAAGACGGTCATCGGTCTCAGGGATGGCTCGGGGTCGCTGGCAAAGTCCAGGTCAGAGATCTTAGCCATCGCTAGAGAGTTTTACGCTGATCTGCTTGGGGAGAAGCCACTTGACCAGACAAGGATGGAAGACTTCTTGGATTCCACACCAGGTCTGGGAGATATTGATATTTCTGCCATAGATTTAACAGCGGAGATTACTGCAGATGAAGTAGCAAGAGCCATTGGTGGCCTTGCGCCTAAAAAGACCCCGGGTCCGGATGGACTGACGGCCGAGTTTTACAAGGCTTTCGTGTCCGTTCTGGCCCCTCAATTGGCTGGAGCTTTTAATGATTGCCTTGCTGAGGGTCAGTTACCACCCTCCATGAGGCAATCTGCGGTAATCCTGCTGTCAAAAGGTCGTGATCCGGAGATGATTGAGAACTGGCGTCCCATCAGCCTTCTCAACGTCGACAGGAAGATCCTGGCGAAAATTTTGTTCTGGCGGTTGTCCCAGGTGACAGATGTACTTTCCTGCCATCAGCACTGCTCTGTTGTGGGAAGGAGCACGCTCTCAGCACTGTTAGCTGTCCGGGAGATCCTGGAGCGGTGCAGGGCTGAGGGTTGGGGAAAATACCTGCTGACGTTGGATCAGTCCAAGGCTTTTGATCGGGTCAATCACAAGTATCTGTGGTGGTTACTTACTGTGTACGGTTTGCAGGGGAGGTTTGTAGATTGGCTGCGAACTTTATACAAGGAGGCTGAGAGTTTTATGCTGATCAATGGATGGATAGGCCAGCCTTTTGAGGTGAGCTCGGGGGTCCGCCAGGGTTGTCCGCTGAGTTCTCTGCTATACGTGTTTGCCATCGACCCCTTCGTGAGAAGGCTAGAGGGCAGCATGCTTGGTGGGGTTCCGGTGGGCATCTCTGGGAGCTCATCCTTGAAGGTGGTGGCATATGCTGATGATGTCACTGTGGTGGTCTCGGATGCAGAGGAGGCGTTGGTGGTTGCTGAGGAGATCACCCGGTACTCATTTGCATCTGGTTCCAAGATCAATCCGGATAAGTGTGAAACTCTCTGGATGGGCAAAGATGGAGAGTCCTTTAGACTTCCCGGATCCTTTTTCCGTGCCTCAGGATGAAATCAAGATTCTCGGCATCAAATTTGGCCCAGGCGATTATGGCCTGCGAAATTGGGTTAGCAAACTATCAGATGTCGACAGGAAAGTGGTCCGCTGGAAAGGTTGGAGTTTGACCTATAGAGAAAGGATTGACCTGATCAAGACTTACCTGATACCAATATTGTTGTATGTCAGTTACGTCACGATTTTGCCAGCATCCCTGTATACCAGGATCAATGGCTTGTTTTTCCAGATGTTATGGGGAAACAAGCTAAACCATGTGCGTAGAAATATTACCTATAAAACTAGGCGGGAGGGTGGCCTAGGTATGGTCAACCCGATTGTTTTCTTCTCCTTAATTTTTATTAAGCACAATATTGGTAGTATGTTAAGGGAGAACCCGCCTGGTTGGGTAGGGATCTTTCAGACTTGGTGTGAACCTTACCTTGGGGAATGGAAGAGCGGTGGCCCAGTGAAAAATCTGAGGAGACGTCATGGCTACCTCCCGGCCTATGTCTTGCCGTGTTTGAAGAAACTGTTGCAGTGGGGATTGACAGTGGAGAACATCAAATCGGTCGACAGGAAAGCCCTGTCGGCATGGGTGGTGGACTCCTGCTTCCCTGACTCACTGACCTTGAGGGATTGCCCAGGCACAATTTTGGAGGAGGGATTGCGTTTGTTGAACTCGCCGCGGATTCCGAACAAATTGTGGGACATTGCCTGGCTTACCTTCCAGGGCAAGCTTTACGTTAGAGGGCTCATGAAGTGTCGGGATGTGGAGGAACGTGGTTGTCCTCGGCAGGGGTGTGCTGTTGAGGAGACCATGGACCACTTCTTGATGTCATGTCCCTTTAATGTAGAAGTGTACAATCAGGTAGGGAGGGTCCTGAATATCCCGTTTCTGGCGCATCTTGGTTATGCCGAGTGGGCCTATGGAGCGTTTAACCAGCGCCAGGGTTATGATTTGTGCACTTTGTATATAGTTAGCCTAGTGGTTAGGAGACACTTATGGTTGGCACGGTGTGATCTAGCAATTAGAAAGAAAGACTTGCCCGTCCAGGTGGTGGTGAGCACTATTCTTGGTGAGGTGGGAACCATTCGGTACTTGGAGAGGAAGAAGCTGGGGAGAGGGGCTTGGATTCTGGCGTGGCAGAATATCAGGCCTCCTTGACGTGGTGGAAGTCTCTCCTGGGTGCAGCTTACTGTCTCTTTCTTTTTCACCCTAGATTTTGTTTTTTCTTGATTTTTTGAAGTATTGGCCGCAGGCACACAGGGAGCATCCCTTTGTGCTTCTCTTTATGTGTGGGTGAGGCGTTGTCTTGTCTTTGGGTATTTTTTTTAGTTTCTATCTTGTCTTGTGTTTATCCTCAGTCTCATGTTGCTGGGTATTTTTTGGGCGTAGAAGTCCCATGGTATGTGTGAGGTGTGCATGGTGTATGGTGTGTATGGTGTTGTGTTGGTGCTGTCTTTCACTTTTTGGGGTGGGATATGTTGTATATTTTTTTTCTTTCTTTTCCTTTTTGTCTTGTCAGTACGAATGACATAGTGTAGGTGTTGTTTTGTCATTTTTGGTGGTGGTTCATGTTGTATGTATTTTTGTTCTTTTTTTGTCTGGTAGTCTCGTTTTAGTATGGATGGTAGTGAATGGTGTCTCCCCTGATACGGTACATTGTGTTTTTCTTGATGTAATGGAGTTGTTCTGTTTCCTTTCTGTATATATACATGAGATAAAACTTGTCTTTGATTTGTTGTGTCTATTGCATACCTTATTTTTTTTGATGTTGTATGCATTGGAGTTACCTTTCCAGCCTTATGATGGCATACCTTTTAACCTTATTTATTTTTTGTGTATGCTATCTTTTTCGATTTACTTTAATAAAAAATCCACAATCTAATGCCTGCAATCATGTCACTAATTGTCCTCAGAGGAGCATATAATCTACTCCCTGCATCATGTTACCAATTTTTTTTTTTTTCTTTAGCCCCCAGCTCCAATCATTGTGGGGAAGTGGCTGCACTTTGAGGGGGGGACAACAATTATTGCTTTTTATATGGGGGGGGGGGTCGTCAATGTTACCTTTCATATGTGAGGGTGATCGCGCTTTGTCAAATGTGGGGGTCAATGCTGCTGTTAACCTGTAGGGGTGATTGCTGAATGTCATACTGTATGTAGGGGTCAATGCTGCTTGTCATAGTTGGGGTCATTACTGCATTTCACATGCTGGGATGCTGACTATCATATGTTGGGTCAATGCTACTTGTCACATGTGGGTGTTTATGCTGCTTTTTATAAGGGGTGGGGGGCAATTGCTGCTTTTCATATTTGGGGTGATTGCAATTCATTTTGTATACAGTAGTAGTGTATTTGCAGTCAACAGTTAAGACTGTATGTTTGCTGGGGAAAAGGTGTGTGTGTGTGTGTGTATAGTGGGGATGGGGGTGTTGGGCTGGGAATGTTAGGGTGCTGTCGGTCAGGGGGCGGCTGATGGTAGTGTGCTTAGGGCGGTAAAAAGTACAAATCCGGCCCTAGCTGGCGCTGGGGTTGATGGGGGTGAAGACCATGCGGCGCTGCCTCTTGGAGTCAGTGTGAGACTCCGCCCAGCTCCCGGCCCCGTGATAGGATGGATGGAGCCAGGAGCGCTGAATGGGTGGATGGATGGATGGATAGATATATAGATTCCCCCTTAGTGTATATAGGTTACTAGTCTTGTATATGTAGTAGTCAGATCCCCCTTTAGTGTCTATATAGGCAGATCCCGCCCTTAGTGTATATATTACATATACACGAAGGGGGGATCTGCCTAATATATACACTAAAGGGGGGATCTGCCTAGATACACTAAAGGGAATGTTGCACGTGTGTGTGTGCGCACAAAGAGGATGAATGGGGGGGGGGGGGCACCAAAATCTGGTTACGCTCAGGGCGCTGTGAAACCTAAGGCCGGCCCTGCTTGCGTATCACAATGAAGCAATGATCGCTGGCTATTTGAGTGTCTCGGGGGGTGGGCACACCAAAGATAATAAGGTTGTTGCTTCGTTGTGGACAGACCAAATTTGATCAGCTGGACAGTCACTGTTGTTTTATCATTGAGCTACCACAGCCCGGCGACCATATGGGCTTGAAAACCGCCACGGCCTGCACTCTGGCCATGGTGCGCACCAGTCCAGCACGGCCGCCACTACGCAAACAGTTGTTTGCGGTGCGTTACACAGTGAGTTTGGTGTGTCAGTGTGAAGCAGTACTCTAATTACACTCCCTGATTGATGTATACACATGCAAGATGTTTTAAAGCACTTTAGGCCTGCTTTGCATCCAATCCAGATTTTCCCCGGGACTTTTGGCGTCTATCCCACTGCGCCATGCCCCCCTCCAGGTGTTAGACCCCTTGAAACATCTTTTCCATCACTTTTGTGGCCAGCATAAATTTTTCTAGTTTTCCAAGTTCGCCTCCCCATTGAATTCTATTGCTGTTCGCAGAAGTTTGCACGAACCGAACTTTTTGCGAGAGTTCGTGAACTGAAAATGGGAGGTTCGGGCCATCTCTAGTGTTAAAGAGAAACTGTAACCAAGAATTGAACTTCATCCCAATCAGTAGCTGATACCCCCTT
The DNA here is from genome assembly GCF_040937935.1 of Hyperolius riggenbachi. Lineage (NCBI taxonomy): Eukaryota > Metazoa > Chordata > Amphibia > Anura > Hyperoliidae > Hyperolius > Hyperolius riggenbachi. The sequence goes on from NC_090648.1 coordinate 129,201,584, forward strand.
CTCCCATGAAAAATCTTTTCCTTTTCTCAAACGGATCATCAGGGGGCTCTGTATAGCTAATATTGTGGTGAAACCCCTGCCACAGTGTGATGTCAGGATCATGGTCCTGACAGTTTCCTCCTCATTGCATTGTGGGAAATAAAACAATAAGTGACCACATTTTAGAATGACGACACCCCAAGGTATTCTGTTAGGTGTATGACGAGTTCATAGTAGATTTTAATTTTTGTAACAAGTTAGCGGAAATTGATTTTTATTGTTTTTTTTTTTCACAAAGTGTCATTTTCCACTAACTTGTGACAAAAATAAAATCTTCTATGAGCTCATCATACACCTAACGGACTACCTTGGAGTGTCTTCTTTCTAAAATAGGGTCACTTGTGGGGTTCCTATACTGCCCTGGCATTTTAGGGGCCCTAAACCGTGGCGAGTAGTCTAGAAACCAAATGCCTCAAAATGACCTGTAAAATCCTAAAGGTACTCATAGGACGTTGGGCTCCTTAGCGCACCTAGGCTGCAAAAAAGTGTCACACATGTGGTATCGCAGTACTCAGGAGGAGTAGTATAATGTGTTTTGGGGTGTATTTTTACACATACCTATGCTGGGTGGGAGAAATATCTCTGTAAATGACAATTTTTTGATTTTTTTTTTTGCACACAATTGTCCATTTACAGAGATATTTCTCCCACCCAGCATGGGTATGTGTAAAAATACACCACAAAACACATACTACTTCTCCTGAGTACATCAATACCACATGTGTGACACTTTTTTGCAGCCTAGGTGTGCTAAGGGGCCCAAAGTCCAATGAGTACCTTTAGGATTTCACAGGTCATTTTGACGCATTTGGTTTCCAGACTACCCCTCATAGTTTAGGGCCCCTAAAATGCCAGGGCAGTTTAGGAACCCCACAAGTGACTCATTTTAGAAAGACAACACCTCAAGGTATTCCGTTAGGAGTATGGTGAGTTCATAGAAGATTTAATTTTTTATCACAAGTTAGCGGAAATTGATTTTTATTGGTTATTTTTTTCACAAAGTGTCATTTTCCACTAACTTGTGGCAAAAAAATAAAATCTTCTATGAACTCATCATACACCTAACAGAATACCTTGGCGTGTCTTCTTTCTAAAATAGGGCCACTTGTGGGGTTCCTATACTGCTCTGGCAGTTTAGGGGCCCAAAACTGCGAGGAGTAGCCTGGAAACCAAATGCCTCAAAATGACTGTTCAGGGGTATAAACATCTGCAAATTTTGATGACAGGTGGTCTATGAGTGGCCGAATTTTGTGGAACCGGTCATAAGCAGGATGGTCTCTTAGATGACAGGTTGTATTGGAACTGAAGTGCAGGAAGCGCAGGATGTTCTCAAATCGTGACCTGGACATGGCAGCAGAGAACATGGGCATGTGATGTATTGGGTGTGTAGACCAATAAGACCGCAATACATTCTTTTTGACTAGACCAGGCATGGGCAAACTTGGCCCTCCAGCTGTTAAGGAACTACAAGTCCCACAATGCATTGGAGGAGTCTGAGAGCCACAGTCATGACTCATAAAGGCAAATGCATTGTGGGACTTGTAGTTCCATAACAGCTGGAGGGCTGAGTTTGCCCATGCCTGGACTAGACCCATGGTAAGGAGAAGGCCCAAAAAAATGTTAAGTTTGGAAACTTGGAGTGGTTTCCCCCAAAAAGGCTGGGCATGGTAGCTGCTCGGATTGGCGGTTGCGTATTGTGTGGCATAACGGTTGGTCTCAGCCACAATTAAGTCGTGGAGATCCACCGTGCAGAACAGATGAAAAAAGTCTAGGGCCGATCCTAGATTATCTGTCTCCACCTGGACTCCAGACTGGGTGGTGAAAGGGGGCAGTACGGGTTCGGCGAAACCAGGTGATTGCCAGTTGAGATTTGCCAACACTACTTTGGGTAGTACAGGCCCGTTTTGCTGGTGGCTATAACTCGGGTCTTAATGCACGTGCCACCGAACCAGTTTCTACTGCCATGCTGGTGCTCGCTGTCAGGAACCGGCCCGCGGCACGCCTGCGTATACGGTTCCCGACTGCGGGTTTGACCAGATTAAGCGGGGAACAGCCTTATTTAAGCTACAAACAAGGCTGGAACCCCTCAAACACTTCCCACTGCCACCACTAGCGTTGCTAGACACGTTCACTCAGCTATCGAGTGCTCAATACGCAATCTGCGTTTTCGTATTTGGGTCAGCTTTGCGCTTAGGCCAAATACGGGAACGCCACGCACCCACACACACACACAGTTGCAATCTTACACTGTCGTGAAGCAAAGACCCACTAACAGTCGTTCCGAACGATACTGTTAGCCACTCTGCTGTCGCTACTCGCACTGGCGTTGTTCGTACGTTGGGTCAGCTGCGCGCTTAGGCCAACGTATGACAAACGCCCCCACACACAATGCAATTACAATTTCATACGGTAGTGTTGCTCAAGCGTACAATTAGGCATGAACTTATACACGGTTACACTTCAGTCTCTTCTAGGCTATGAGTGTTAGTTTAGTACGGCAGAAGTCAAACTTATTAAATAATAATTTAATATTCTAGAAAAACATAGAACAATGCAGAACTTAATATATACAAAAAGATTACAAAAAGACAAAGTAAAAATAGTTACAAGATAAAAGTTACAAAGATAACACACACGGATATTTGCGTAAAATAAAAATGGGGATTAAAAAAAACGTTACCAACTTGAAGGTCTCAAAGTTGTCGGCAGGAGCATGCCGCTTGTTCGACCGGAAGTCGAGATCGACTCTAGCTATGCGCTAACTCCCAGAGCAGATGGTCACTAGGCATTTGCCTCTGCTTTTTATACTCTGAGCTACGCCTGGAGGCTGCAACTTACTTGGGGAGGGGAGGAACTAGGTTTTAATTAAATCTCAGACATATTCCATTTCCAGGTAAAAGTCTACTATACATCAAAGATTGTGAAGTTAGGCTTTCAACTCCACGTGAAAACTTGATTAAGGCGTTTTCCTGTCTCCGTTCTCAGACATAAATGGGATTTCCAGAGATCCACATACATGAAAAGGGTACTATAGCACACACACAAAACAAAAGACTTCCTTCACTTCCAATCTCCCCAGGTTACAGGTGACAATTGATTAAGGCTTTCACATTGCAGCAGGATGTCCTGTGTGATAGGTGACAATTGCTCCCAAACACAATACACCTCGGAGACATTATTCAGACAACATGGTCTGACCACCTGTATAGGCTTCACAGCAACTAATTAAGGGTTTCCTAATTAGAAGCAGACAATGATAGGTAATTTTCACTTTATACGGAATTCCAGGAAGACTGGCTAACAGACAATCCCATATGATAGTCAAAAAAAATGAAGGAAATATGTTCCTGTTATCCTTAATATCATCAGCACCTCAATATATCTCCACACCTCCGCCGTTAACTTGGTGCAAGGCAGATGATCTTCCCAGATCATCCTGCCTGCACCTACACTGTTGGTTCTGCTTGACAGGACAGCCCATCAGCATTCCCATGATTGCTCCCCTTCCTATGTTGAATGGTGAAGCTATATTGTTGGAGAACTAAGCTCCATCTCAGCAGTTTTCCATTGTCCCCGGAAACCCGATGTAACCAACTAAGAGGGTTGTGGTCGGTTACGACGGTGAATACACGACCGTAGAGATAGTGCTGCAGCTTTTGTAGGGCCCATACAATTGCCAAGCACTCCTTCTCTATGGTGGCGTAAGCTACCTCCCGGGGTAGCAGCTTCCGACTTAAGTACAGAATCGGATGTTCTTCCCCAGTTTGGTTTACCTGGCTTAATACAGCACCTAGGCCAAAGGCTGAGGCGTCCGTCTGGACTACAAACCGTCGGCTGAAGTCTGGCGCTTGCAACACGGGAGGGCTGGCTAGGGCCCTCTTCAGAGCTGTGAATGACTGTTCACATTCTGGTGTCCAGAGAATCTGCTTGGGCAGCTTCTTTTTTGTGAGGTCTGTCAATGGCTTGGCGAGGGCACTGTAGTTGGGGACAAACTTTCTATAGTACCCCGCAGTCCCTAAGAAGGACTGAATCTGTTTCTTCGTCTGGGGGTTGGGCCAGGACACAATGGCATCTACCTTCCCCGTATCTGGACGAAGCTCTCCCCCCCCCACCACATGTCCCAGGTACCTTACCTGTTTCATGCCGATCTGACACTTGCTAGGCTTGACTGTTAGTCCTGCTGCAGTGATGCGCCCCAAAACCTGTGACAGCTGCGCTAAGTGGTCGTTCCAGTTGGCGCTAAACACGGCGATGTCATCCAGGTAGGCGACAGCGCAGTGTTCCAAACCTTCCAGGAGACCATTTACAACCCGTTGGAAGGTGGCCGGGGCGTTTTTCATTCCAAAAGGCATTACATTAAATTCAAACAGACCTGAGGGGGTGATAAAGGCAGACCTCTCCCGTGCCTCAGCTGTTAGAGGGACCTGCCAGTATCCCCGACTCAAATCCACGATTGTTAGATATTGCGCGCCAGCTAGCTTATCTAACAATTCGTCGACCCTCGGCATTGGGTAAGCATCTGACGCAGTTATCAAATTTAGTTTTCGATAATCTACACAGAACCGAGTGGTCTGGTCCCGTTTGGGTACTAGCACTACAGGTGATGCCCATGCGCTGTGCGACCGTTGGATCACCCCTAGTGACAGCATTTCCTCAATCTCCTTGCTGATGTGGGCCTGAACCTCAGGGGAGACTCTATAGGCTGACTGTCTATCCGGCTTGTTATTTCCGGTGTCAACATGGTGTACAGCCAGGCTGGTCAGACCAGGGCGGGCTGTAAAGGTACCACGGTAAAGGGTCAGCACATCAGATAGCCCAGCCTGCTGCTCTGCTGTCAACTCCGGATTGATCTGCACCTCGGCAACAGAGTCGGTTTCCTGGGTGGATGCCAGGATGTCAACCAGGGCCTCTGCTTCACCGTCCGGTAGCAAACTGCAGACAGGGAGAGCGCAAGCGGTTCTAGCATGATGTTCCTTTAACATATTTACATGGTATGTTTTCAGCTGCTTACCTCGGTCATCCAGCGCGACCACATAGGTCACATCACTAATCTTCCTATGTATGGTATAGGGCCCATCCCAAGCGGCCTGCAGCTTATTCTGTCGCATCGGGTTTAGGACCCATACCTTGCGACCTACCTCATAAACTCTCTCCCTAGCCCCGTGGTCATCCCACTGCTGCCACCAATTATGTCAGGAACCGGCCCGCGGCACGCCTGCGTATACGGTTCCCGACTGCGGGTTTGACCAGATTAAGCGGGGAACAGCCTTATTTAAGCTACAAACAAGGCTGGAACCCCTCAAACACTTCCCACTGCCACCACTAGCGTTGCTAGACACGTTCACTCAGCTATCGAGTGCTCAATACGCAATCTGCGTTTTCGTATTTGGGTCAGCTTTGCGCTTAGGCCAAATACGGGAACGCCACGCACCCACACACACACACAGTTGCAATCTTACACTGTCGTGAAGCAAAGACCCACTAACAGTCGTTCCGAACGATACTGTTAGCCACTCTGCTGTCGCTACTCGCACTGGCGTTGTTCGTACGTTGGGTCAGCTGCGCGCTTAGGCCAACGTATGACAAACGCCCCCACACACAATGCAATTACAATTTCATACGGTAGTGTTGCTCAAGCGTACAATTAGGCATGAACTTATACACGGTTACACTTCAGTCTCTTCTAGGCTATGAGTGTTAGTTTAGTATGGCAGAAGTCAAACTTATTAAATAATAATTTAATATTCTAGAAAAACATAGAACAATGCAGAACTTAATATATACAAAAAGATTACAAAAAGACAAAGTAAAAATAGTTACAAGATAAAAGTTACAAAGATAACACACACGGATATTTGCGTAAAATAAAAATGGGGATTAAAAAAAACGTTACCAACTTGAAGGTCTCAAAGTTGTCGGCAGGAGCATGCCGCTTGTTCGACCGGAAGTCGAGATCGACTCTAGCTATGCGCTAACTCCCAGAGCAGATGGTCACTAGGCATTTGCCTCTGCTTTTTATACTCTGAGCTACGCCTGGAGGCTGCAACTTACTTGGGGAGGGGAGGAACTAGGTTTTAATTAAATCTCAGACATATTCCATTTCCAGGTAAAAGTCTACTATACATCAAAGATTGTGAAGTTAGGCTTTCAACTCCAGGTGAAAACTTGATTAAGGCGTTTTCCTGTCTCCGTTCTCAGACATAAATGGGATTTCCAGAGATCCACATACATGAAAAGGGTACTATAGCACACACACAAAACAAAAGACTTCCTTCACTTCCAATCTCCCCAGGTTACAGGTGACAATTGATTAAGGCTTTCACATTGCAGCAGGATGTCCTGTGTGATAGGTGACAATTGCTCCCAAACACAATACACCTCGGAGACATTATTCAGACAACATGGTCTGACCACCTGAATAGGCTTCACAGCAACTAATTAAGGGTTTCCTAATTAGAAGCAGACAATGATAGATAATTTTCACTTTATACGGAATTCCAGGAAGACTGGCTAACAGACAATCCCATATGATAGTCGAAAAAAATGAAGGAAATATGTTCCTGTTATCCTTAATATCATCAGCACCTCAATATATCTCCACACTCGCCACTTAACCAGGGTCTATGGTAGTACTGGTGCTAGGTCCAGGAGATGCTACGCTGCTGGTGCATGCCTCACCAAGAAAACTCGGATCAGCGCTAGCACCACTCTGCTGCCCTTGAGTCTGATCCTGTGGTCCAGTGACATGGGGTGTGGTATGCCAGGCTCTAGCCGGGACCTCAACCTCGTCATTGCTATCGGTCAGAGAGCCACTGCTGTTCACCGGTTCATATTCTGGCCGGGATGATTTGTCGGATGAGGCTTCCCAATCGCACTCACCCCACTGGGTTAGAATCTTGGCGGCCTTTTCAGCGGAAAACCCCTTTTTTTGCCATGGTAGACTACCTAGCAAAAGGGAGTACTTGTGAAGTAGAAAGCTGTGGTCACTGAGTTTTGATTACAAAAAAAAAAAAGAATCAAAACTGATCTTTACAGCGCCACAGTTATTGTACAGTGTTTTTTGCAGTGATCAGAAAAAAAATTCTGTCACTGCGGTGGGGCGGGTGAGGGTTTGACCGGGTGATCAAAAGCCCTCAGGGGGCAGATTAGGGCCTGATCTGATAGTTAGGAGTGCTAGGGGGTGACAGGAGGTGATTGATGGGTGTCTCAGGGGGTGATTAGAGGGGAGAATAGATGCAATCAATGCACTGGGGAGGTGATCGGAAGGGGGTCTGAGGGGGATCTGAGGGTTTGGCCGAGTGATCAGGAGCCCACACGGGGAAAATTAGGGCCTGATCGGATGGGTAGGTGTGCTAGGGGGTGACAGGAGGTGATTGATGGGTGTTTCAGGGTGTGATTAGAGGGGGAATAGATGCAATTAATGCACTGGGGAGGTGATTAGGGGCGGTCTGAGGGCGATCTGAGGGTGTGGGCGGGTGATTGGGTGCCCGCAAGAGGCAGATGAGGGTCTGATCTGATGGGTATGATGGGTAGGAGCAATAGTAGGTGGTGACGGGGGTGATTGATGGGTGATCAGTGGGGGATTAGAGGGGAGAATTGATGCAATCAATGCACTGGTGAGGTGATCAGGGGGGGACTGAGGGCAATCTGAGGGTGTGGGCGGGTGATTGGGTGCCCACAAGGGGCAGATTAGGGTCTGATCTGATGGGTAGCTGTGACAGGTGGTGACAGGGGGGTGATTGATAGGTAATTGATGGGTGATCAGTGGGTGATTAGAGGGGAGAACAGATGTAAATAATGCACTGGGGAGGTGATCGGGGGGGGGGGGGGGTCTGAGAGCGATCTGAGGGTGTGGGCGTGTGTTTGGGTGCCCGCAAGGGGCAGATTAGGGTCTGATCTGATGGGTAGCAGTGACAGGTGGTGACGGGGTGAAGGGGGGATTGATAGGTGATCAGGGTGTGATTAGAGGGGAGAACAGATGTAAATAATGCACTGGCGAGGTGATCGGGGGGGGGGGTCTGAGGATCTGAGGGTGTGGGCAGGGGCAGATTAGTGTCTGATCTGATGGGTAGCAGTGACAGGTGGTGACGAGGTGATTGATGGGTGATTACAGGGGAGAACAGATGTAAACAATGCATTTGGGAGACGATCTGAGGGCGGGTCTGCAGGCGATCTGAGGGTGTGGGTGGGTGATCAGGTGCCCGCAAGGGGCAGGTTAGGGTCTGATCTGATGGGTGGCAGTGACAGGGAGAGATTGATGGGTGATTGACAGGTGATCAGTGGGTGATTACAGGGGAGAATATATGTATACAGTAAACGGGGGGGGGGGAGGATCTGAGGGTGTGTGTGTGTGGGGGGTGATCAGGAGCCCCCAGGGGGCAGTTTAGGACCTAATCTAAAATGTAGCATTGACAGATAGTGACAGGGGTGATTGATGGGTGATTAGGGGGGTGATTGGGTGCAAACAGTGGTCTGAGAGGGTGATCAGGGGGGGTCTGATGGGTGCTTTGGGCAGTCAGGGGGCAGGATCAGTGTGCTGGTGTGTTTACTACAAGGACTGCCTCCTCCCCTGGTGGTTGCTCGATCATTGGGACCACCAGGGGAGGAGGCAGCGTGTATAATACACTTTGTATACATAACAAAGTGTATTATACCGTTTTGTACGGGGAGATCGGAGGGTTAACAACCCGCCGGCGCTGCTAATTGGCCGGCAGGTTGACGTTGCGGGTGGGCGGAGCCCAACTCCGGCGGATGCGCTCGCGCTAATCAGTCCCCCAAGTGCCGCCTCCGATCAGCGTTACGCGGTCCAGGAGGAGCCACCTTGCCGACGCCCATAGATAGTGGGCGGTCGGCAAGTGGTCGCTGGGCCCCCTATTCTCCAGGGGCCCATAGCAGCTGCTAAGCTATTGCGACGCCCCTGTGCAAAGTTTATGTCCGTGATATCGCTACTTCACTATAGTCAGAATGAGCCCCCAATAATTCCAAAGCTAGTTAATTGAAATAAGTGTCCTGTAAGCAGCGGTACCGTGTGCAAATTATACTCCATCTTTACTAAACTAAATCTAAATCATGCCTAAGCAGGAAGGGAGTAGGTATTCGAAGATCATTAACCTCCTTGGCGGTAACCCTGTGTGTTACACGGGGTAAGCCGCCGGAGGGTGCCGCTCAGGCCCTGCTGGGCCGATTTACATAATTTTTCTTTTGCTACACGCAGCTAGCACTTTGCTAGCTGCGTGTGCATAACGATCGCCGCCGCTGCCCGACGATTCGTCGTTATCCGCCGCGCCGCCCCCCCAGACCCATTTCACTTCCTGGCCAATCAGTGGCAAGCAGCGCTGAGGGGTGGATCGGAACACCCGCTGACGTCACGACGTCGATGACGTCATCGCGATCGTCGCTATGGCGACGGGGAAGCTTATACAGGGTAAAAGCGCCGGGGGCGATCGGAGGGGTGGGAGGGATAGCGAAGGGAGGGGGGAAGCATGTAGCTAGCGCTAGGCTAGCTACATGCTTTACACAAAAAAAAATTTTTTTAAAAAGTGCTGCGCTGCCCCCTGGCGGATTTATTGTACCGCCAGGGAGGTTAAGGTGGATATGTGAATTCAAGAGCTGGTGCAGCAGGTATTTTTCTTTATTTTATTTTTTTTCCAAAAATTGCAAGATTTCTACAAAATATAAATTTGAATGAATGCTAAACTGAAAGAATTGTAATTTAAATGCATATAAAAGAACTGTGCCCACACTGAAGTTTTAACTGGTATTTCAATATAAAACCAAAATTAAAAAAAACAAAACCTATCAGCAAATTGCCCAAGTCGGAGGCTCTGACTTGGGCTATTTGCTGACCGTTTTTTTCATTTTGGTGGTGGTGGTGGTGGTGGTGGTAGGGGGGGGGGGGGTATTATGAGTTTGTGTTCCACACCTTGCAGTGTATACATTAGGTGTACCCCTGACAAAGTCCTTTTTGTGTGAAACATGTTGGGTTGTTTATATGTGTGTTTTGGGGGGTGATTTATGGCCTCACCACTGTCTGCTATGTGTGTCATACAGAGTGGTATTGAGTTGAGGAGGCTTGAGCAGTGGGGTATCTCTTCGGACATATCTGTGTGGGGTGAATCTAGAAGTGATTATATCCCTGTCACTAGTGTTACCCTTGTCCGATTTCACCCACACTCACCCTACCTCCGGTAGCCTGAATAGACGTCAAGGCACACTGACCAGTGTATGGCAACGTTTTCCCATGAGGAATTAGTTTTGTAGTAATAGATCCAATTTGCAGAATAAAAAGGAGTGGGCTGCACCATCAACAACCTGTGCACAGTGAAATTCCACACTGTCCAATCAGCAGGCATAGGCGGGACCTTTGCCCAAGCTTGATCACTGAGCAGCAGTGAGGAGAAAGTGGTGGACGCAGAGCTAGATGTTCTGTGTTGTTTGATTATCTGAATGACAAGGCTGGCGGGACCAAATTATGTATTTTTTAACATATTTCACTCAAACTATGAGTACATCTCAACTATTTAGCTAACTGAGTCAAACTCTGTTTTAAAGTCAGTGTGACTTTACATATCGTGTTAAAGAGGAGCTGTCAGCCATACTATCTCAGAAAAAAAACACATATACGTAGATAAATACGTGCTCTACTTACATAACAGATGTATTGTACTGTCCATGTTTTGATTTCAGTGAATTTCACATAGTAAATAAAGAAAATTCTGTTTCTGTCATTTGCCATCTTGGATTCCCTCAGACTGAAGCCAATCCTGACATAATTTCCTTACCTTACTCTGTTTCTTCTCCTCTTTCTGATTCTGTGTGCATTGTCCATCCTCCTCCCAATCTTCAGACATTCCCACCCAGCTCTGTAGTAGGAAGTGCAATTTCATACATCATCATTTTGGCCAATCAGAGAGGAACAGAGGCGTGGGAGGGGGAAACGAGAGGGGAAAAACTAATGAAGGGGAGGAAAGTAGAGAAGAAGAAAAACCCCAGCAATGCACTGCAACTTCCTCTGTCCAGAAGATGTACCAAATAAGAGCCAGGGGACCTGGGGAATTACAGTATATCCTATTGGAAAAGAAAAGTAAGATTGATTTTGAACTTTTAGATTGCCTGGTTAGCATTTTAGCAACCATTTTACTTATTTAACAGATAAAAATAGAGAACTGATTTTGGATTTTATGCCTGACAGTTACTCTTTAACATATATAACACTACAGGGGACTCTCAACAATTACTGGATATTATGTAAAATAGGATGAAAACTCCCCAGTGTACTCAACAGGAGAAAACTTACTTTTGATGGCTCCACAATACATTCCTTAGCTTGCTTAGCAAGACATGGCTTTTGTGATCTCACAACAGATTTTTCATCTTTGTGCGCAGGAGACAAAGTGCCATCTATTATATGCAGCTAATGGATATGCCTGACTCTGCCCTTCCTCTTCCATTTGACATGGTCGGGAGCAGGGCAGAAGGATGAACTGTTGAACACTGTACTCGATGCAGGGAAAATAATGACAGCTGTAAATTTAGCTAGGGCTTATTTCCCATTTTTCTGCTTTTAACCAAAATGCTTCGCGTCTCTCAGTTTTGATATAGATCAAAAGAAACCTAATTTCTAAGGTCTGCAGAAGTCACTTCAAGTCTATCATTTATCACTGTGGGTGAATTGTGTTCCTTTCTATAGCCCTAATCTACTTCACAGGGCACCATCATTCATCTGCATAAGTACAATAGAAGTGAGGGAACATCAGCTCCTGGCTTGCTTTTAGAGTCTCGAATTTCTTGCCTATTTTATGGCTATTACTTAAAGTACAAATATACTTTTCTGTGCAGAAATTTTGAAACAATTTACTTGGACAAAAGCATTTTCACCAGCCATTTCTTGTAGTGCAGTCTTCCAGAGAGGTCTGTATATGCGCCACTTCTTTGTGGTCTGAAAAACGGGATACTTAAGCAAGTATCAAAATGTCCCCCTTCCCCGCGTCTTTTATGTTCCCCGTTGCTCTCAATCCACCCCACCCCCCTCCCGTGGTCTCTTCTGTTTCTGTGTCCTCCTGTATCGCTTCTGTCCCCATGTCCTTCCATCAGGTGACATACTTACCAATCAGCTTCAATGATGCTTCAGGAGTTGGGTCCTGCGACGAGCTGGTGAGCAGTGGATTCAGGGACAGCGTCGCCGCGGCTCCAGGACTTGCTTCAGCCTCCAGATGCCATCCGACCAATCGGGTGGTGGAACTGCAACAAAACCATCCAATCACCGCCTCCTGTTGCTCTAGCTGGAGCCGATGGGGAGGGCCACGGCTCCGCTATTGGGCCAATCACTGCACTCGCCGTCACACATACAATTTAAATCAATTGGCTCCTAAAGAATCTGAATTTTTCTTGCACTCATTTGCTTCTTTTTTTTTTGCATTTTTATTTCTATTGTATTCTGCCACAATACAAAAAATTTTTTAATTAAAAATAAATAAATTGCTCTTCAAAAACACAAATAAAAACAAGATCTCAGTACGACAAAATAAACAACAAAAAAAGCCATAATATCACAAGTGCGTCCCCTGCCATAGTAAATCATAGCAATAATATAAGATATATGAACAGTTTCATACAGAGAGTAGCACTAGGCTGGCACTACAGTGTTTTGTAAGGCAATGATCAAGATTGCTACTGTGCACTCCTTTTCTGCAACTTAGCGTGGCGTGCTCTGGCAAACGAGTATACTGGAACATGCAAAGGGAAATGTGAAATAGGGGCACTGCAATGTATCGCTGTTTACTCCAAAGTTGCACACATGCATCAAGTGTAAAAGCAATGTTTACATGGCCGTTTCATGCACAAATGTGCTTCTATGGAAGCAGCCTCTGTAGAAGTGCAGTTTTGTGCGAAACGGCCATCAGGCACCTGCCCCCTGCAATCATCGTTGGTATGTTTCCCTGCACACAGCATGTAAACATCGCTTTTGCACTTGATGTATATCTGCACCTTTGGAATAAACAACGATACATAGCAGTGTCTGCATTTCCCATTTTCTTTTGCATGTATAAGATATACAATATGAAGACATGAGTTATTGCATTATTGTAAGTAAGGTCCGTTATTCCCACTAATGCAGTGTATCGCAGTCCAGTGTTATATACCTGTACTCATTCTCTTGGGTGGGAATCCAGATTCCACCATAAATGCCACCCACTTTTGTAGCCCCAGCTTCCTTCTTGGTGCATGGCTCATGTCCTAAACTGATGGGTACTTCATTGCCCTGCATGTCACAAACTAGTCAACCAATGAATCAAGCTGGTCATCTCTATTACAAACTTTATTTTCCATAGAAAATATAAATTAAAAAGCACAATATAGGATACTGTTTTTTCTTCTGAAAAGGTGACAGCAGGGGTTAGTTTCATCTGAAATAAAGCATTGCATTTATAACAGCTAGAATAGCTGGAGAGTTGGAGAATAGCACCACCACCACTGCTGAGATACACCCTGGGCTTCATCAAAGCTGGATCCATTGCACATCAGCACTCTGCCAGTCTCATGCTTTTCATGTTCTGCATGAACTGGATGATCAATCCATTACCTCACCCCTCCTGGCAGGAGACACAGCAGAATACAGGCACGTGTTAGTAAATATTGTACTTTGAACCCCTTCCTCAATATCATGTAAATTGTTTCTGTTTGTTTTCTCAAGTGATTCCAGAAAATATTGACTGAAGTTGAACAGATAGGGAAGCCATTTGTGTAATTGAGATATATAGAGATAGAGAGAGAGAGAGTATATTGCCATTACCTAAATAACAGATGTGCCTAGTCTTATCCAGAACTCAAGACTTGGAACATCACACAGTATTCAGAAAAGTAATCGAATGTTATTTTATATGTGTCTGTAAAAACAAAGCATTTTATTTTCCATCTATATCTTTTTATAGACTATTTAGATGTTGTAGAATAAAACTAAAAATCTGAAAGCGGTTCTGCCCCAGGTCATACAGATTCATTGCCCTTATATCCCTGAAGAAAGTGTGCAAAAATGATAAAAGTTTTTGGGTTTTTTGCTTGTTTTTGTAAGTGGGACAAATATATGTGCCTTGTGGACAATATAAAATACGGATAGAAGGACACTTTTTTTTTTACAGGATCACAATTGGGAAAAACTGTAAAATGCAAAGCTGTACACATACATTATTATTGTTTATTGTATTTATAAATCACCGACATATTACGCAGTGCTGGACAATAAATATATACAATGATACAAGCATGACAGACGTAACAAGGTTATACAACATAGAACAAAGTTATACAAGGCAAACGGTACAAAATACATGATCATCAATATGGGCTGGTTAGGTAGGGCCAGTAATACAAGTACAGGCTGTCATAGGAAAGGAGCGCACGATCCTGTAGACTACAGTAGGGAAGGGAGGACCCTGGCCAAGGCTTACAATCTAAGGGGGTGGGGTGGAAACAGTTGGTGGGCTGTGGAAGCTGTGGAATAAATATCCAGAGAGTTACTGTGAGTCTGTGTGTGTGTGTGGGGGGGGGGGGATAGGCCTTCTTAAAGAGACTCCGTAACAAAAATTGCATCCTGTTTTTTATCATCCTACAAGTTCCAAAAGCTATTCTAATGTGTTCTGGCTTACTGCAGCACGTTCTACTATAACCATCTCTGTAATAAATCAACTTATCTCTCTCTTGTCAGACTTGTCAGCCTGTGTCTGGAAGGCTGCCAAGTTCTTCAGTGTTGTGGTTCTGTGATGCATCTCCCCCCACCAGGCCCCTCTATGCACACTGCCTGTGTATTATTTAGATTAGGGCAGCTTCTCTCTTCTCTCTTATCTTTTACAAGCTGGATAAATCCTCCTCTGAGCTGGCTGGGCTTTCACATACTGAGGAATTACATACAGGCAGAGCTGTCTGCACTCTGCAGGAAGAAACAGCCTGACACTTCAGTGGAAGATAGCTGCAGGGGGAAAGAAACACACAAATGATCTCTTGAGATTCAAAAGGAAGGGTGTATACAGCCTGCTTGTGTATGAATGTATTTTCTATGTGTGGACATACTGTACATCAACCTACTTCCTGTTTTGGTGGCCATTTTGTTTGTTTATAAACACACTTTTTAAAACAGTTTTTAACCACTTTTAATGCGGCGAGGAGAGGCGAAATTGTGACAGAGGGTAATAGGAGATGTCCCCTAACGCACTGGTATGTTTACTTTTGTGCGATTTTAACAATACAGATTCTCTTTAAAGAGGTAGATTTTGAGGGCTTGCTCGAATGTGTTGAAGGAGGGAGCAAGACTGATGGGCTGTGGAAGAAAGTTCCAGAGGGTGGGGGCAGCTCTTGAGAAATCCTGCAGGCACGCATGGGAGTGGGAAATGCGTGGGGTGGTGAGGCGAAGGTCGATGGAGGAAAGGAGGGGACAACCTGGTGTTTACCTGTGGAAAAGCTCCGAGGTGTAGGTAGGGCAGGTTTTGTGCACAGATTTATACGCCAGGCATAGAATCTTGAAATGTATCCTGAAACAAATAGGAAGCCAGTGCAGGGATTTATAGAGGGGAGATGTGGATGCGGAGCGGTGCGAAGAATGGAGTCTTGCAGCCGCATTCATAACTGATTGAAGGGGGGCAATGCATTTCGAGGGGAGGCCAGAAAGGAGGGAGTTACAGTAATCAAGGCTGGAGATGATGAGGGCATGGATGAGCAGCTTGGTCGTGTCTGGGGTTAAGAAGGGGCGAATCTTGGAGATATTACGGAGGTGGAAATTGCAGGCTCTGGTGACATTTTGGATGTGGGGGATGAAGGAGAGGTCAGAGTCCAAGGTGACACCCAGACAGCGTGCCTGGGAGGTTGGGCGAATGGTTGTGTTGTCGATTGTGAGGTGGAAATATGGGAGGGGTGCAGCAGCATAGGGTGGAAAGATCAGGAGCTCAGTTTTGTTTAGATTAAGCTTCAGGAACCTAGCTGACATCCAGGAGGAAATTGTTGCGAGACAGGTGGTATTTGAAGCCCAAGGAGGAGATTCGTTTTCAAATTGAGCAAGTGTATATGGAGAACAGAAGGGGGCCCAGAACAGAGCCCTGGGGGGGGGCCCACTGAGAGGGGGGCAGGGGTTGAGAAGGAGCCATTGAAGGAAGTTGTGAAGGAGCGATTGGATAAGTAGGAGATCATCCAGGCCAAGGCGAGATCATGGATGCCCATGAACTGTAGTGATTGGAGGAGGAGGGGGTGGTCTACAGTATTAAATGCAGAGGAGCATACAAGATGTACATTTATTTTAGCGTAAAATGCACTACAAATTACTTTTTCCCATGTTACTTGCAGTAGTTGATATTAATCTGACAGCTCTAAAGGCTCATACACAGGCTTGACTAAAGCCCGCTGAGGCGGCCGATAATAACCGCCTCAACCAACAAGTGTGTGTGAGAAAACGCGGAGTCAGCCGCCGCATGTCCTGACGGCAAAGCGGCTGTTTCCGCGTCCAACGCGGCGGTTTGCATGCAGCAGCGTGCGCATGATGTGGCTGGGTCTGTTAATGCACATAGGCAGATGGAGAGCTACGCGCGCGCGGGCCTGAACTCAGGACCTTTATACCAGCAGGGGAAGTGTCAGCTGATCAGGAAGATCAGCTGATTCCTGCAGGACTCATGATTGGCTGAATGGCTCGGGCGGGGCGGAAGAGTCCAGCAACTATATATTCTGCTGCTTGTTAGTTGCTGGTTGTCTGCCATTGCTAACACTTACGTGAAGGCACTCAGACCATAGTCAGATCCTTACAGTGTGTTTGAACTAGGTGGACCTGGGAATTCACACTTAGCCAGATTCTGTTGATAGCTTACAGTACTAATTGAATTGTATTATTTGTTAGACCAGTTCCAGGGTGTTGAGATCAAGGCCCTCACACCCCAGACTAGGAATACTGTGTATCTTCTGTGTATTCTCTAGCATAGTTCCAAGGTGTTGATGATCACGGAAGTCACACCCAAGACTAGGGAATTGTATTATCATTTATGTTATACTCCAGACTAGTTCCAGGGTGTTGATGATCACGGAACTCACACCCAAGACTAGGGAATTGTATTATCATTTATGTTATACTCCAGACTAGTTCCAGGGTGTTGATGATCACGGAACTCACACCCCAGACTAGGATTGTGCTATTACTGTGTTACGTTAACCCAGTTCAGGGCAAATTAGCAGCAGAGCTTCCTGCAACCCAGCCTTGGTCCCTCGCTCAAGGGTCCACAGGCTACAGGAATATCACCCACAGTCAGGGGTGAATTCCTCAGGAGTATAGGCCGCCAGCTCCTCTGGTGGACTTTACTCAGAGTTGTTACTGTTACACCAAACACTCTCACACACATAGGTGTCCAGAGGTTAGCATTATATCTGATTATCGGTGATACTGCAGATCATCAATAATCGGGTATATATCTGCATTCTTGGTGATACTGCAGATCGCCAATAATCAGATTCTCTCTGCGTGCTGACACCAATCGTTACAGTGTGTAGGCAGTCCCCGGCCACCGACCCCAAGCGATCCGCCTGGCGAATCTACGCACCTGATTGGCCGCCAACTTGTTAGGAAATGCCCCCCCGCCAGTGACATCACACACTCTGCTCTGTCGTCGTCGTCCCCCATAGCTACAGTATGCAGCTACACAGCTGACATACATCTCTGCTGAAGCATACTATGGTAAAGCATGTTTCATAGTCGTATTTGGGTAGGGATGGTCAATGAGATGCAAATAATTCTGAGTTAATGCAGGATTATGCAAATGCTGCATGCATAGTTATGCAACATGAAAATGGACCAATCAAAGCCTGCCAAGGTAGAATTTGATTGGTCCATTTTTTTCAGATGCATACATTTGCATAATCCTGCATCTCATTGACCATCTCTATATTTGGACACTATACAATGGACAGGGAAAAAAATATCCCCTCTTTTTTCAGAAGTTCTTACCTAAAGAAAAAAAAGTGTTTATGCAATACTAAAAATAACTGGATCTTAGTGATGAGTTAATGCTCAATGTTAATTAATGCTGCAATGTACTGTATAATCTAGGCAAACGACTCAAACTAAAGACAAGGGAGGATAAATATGTCACTTACATTTGTCAATCAAATAGCGGAGCAGTAAATAACCATTTATGTTAAAGCCAGTGTGTAAAAGGAAAAATAATTAATTTGCATAAATTCATAACGTTTCTTATGGCATGTAAAAGAGTGGAATTTGAATTTTTTTGTTGCAACAAGTGCATGAATACAGCTACAATCATCTAAAATACAAAGCCTTCAAGTTTCTAGTATAGGTAGGGGTTTTCTAGAATAATTTTACTGCTAATGTATTAGACATTTCTGGCGTATACGACAATGCAGATTTTGTAGATCAATATCCTACATATCTGGAATTAGAACTCTGGCCAAATGTATCAGTATAGGATTTTGACATATGTATTATTTTACCATCTGAGGGCTAGTGCACACCAAAAGCATGTCTGCGCACTTAAAAATGCTAGTGCTTGTATTTGAATTGGATGAATCACACCAGAGCAATGTGATTTTCTCCCAAATGCAAACGTGGGTCCCTGCAGCATTTCTGTGGCGATTCAGCCACAGTGTTAACTATAGGAAAGTGACAATCACTCTGAAAAGCGCGATTTTCCAAGCGTTTTTGTTAAACAAGCTGTTCAGTTCCAGCTCTACTGTACCAAAAATAAAAACGCTACACCAAAACGCACCAAAAATTGCTAGGCATGATTAGAAAATCGCTAGGCACATGAATAGAATTGCTCTGAAAAAAATCATTTCAAAAAGCGTTAAGCGTTTGCGATTACGCTAGCACTTTTTGGTGTGCACTGGCCCTCATGTATATATTCTATAACGTAGGTAAACATCTCTATATTTTATCATGTAGGTAAGAATGTTTTTGATTTGCTGTGAAAAACTGGCTTCCACTTCTTATATTGGCCACATACAGGCACACTGCAAAGTGTGCTTGGTAGTGGAAATGTGCTTCCACAAAATGTTGTCTTATGTGCATAAATGTTCTGTGGCTACATCAGCTTGTTTCTTCAACAGTTAAAGACAGATTAGGAACCAAAAGCATTCTGTAGCATTAATAAGAGAATTACTGTGCTGTACATATGGTAATTTATATTTTTCCCGTGTACAGAAGTTTAAATTAAATCTGGTGACATAAAAAAATAGAAGAGTAAAAAAATCATTAGAAGAAAAGTGATATAGAGTGATATAGATTGCAAATGTATGCAATTCAGAGGTAAGGATAATTTTTGTAACCATTTCAGAAATGTGTGATTTTTGTCCCTAAGAAATCTTAAAGCTGACCTGAACTCAGAACTTCCTCTTTGCTCTAAAAGATACGCAACAGCATAATAACCTTGAAAGAGAACCCAAAGCAGTTCCTTGGGGGATAGATGGGACACAGAGGCATATTCTCTGCCTCAAATATGCCTCTGTGTCCCCTCACCGCCGCTCTCTGCCCCCTCCCACTGCTGCGATATAGCCCCCCAAAATTAGCGACAATATTTGTTGCTATCTTGGAGGGTAAATAGAGGAGAGGGATGTCCTGCTCAAAACACCCACTTTTTTACCATTCTTTTATTTCTTCTTTGTAAGATTTCCTAGCTTCTAATTAGTACTGCTGAAATGTATTTTTATAGCCACTTGTCAATAGGGGGCAGTGTGAGACGATAAAAGATGACGTTTGCTTTCAGTTTCTTTTTTCTGCTTGGTGAGAGAGATCAATGCAAGCCAACAATTAACAGCACATAATGAGTTCTGTAGGGTGAAGACAAAAGCAGTGCATTATCTTAAAGTGAGATAACTCGTTTATGGCTGTTAACAGATTAATGATTAGATGGTTCGATAGAGAATTTCCGACATGCTCTTTTGATTATTTTGCGGCTCCATTTCTGATAGAAGTGAATGGGGAAAAGATAAGAAAAATGAGAGGAAGATAAGAATCGAGAGCTGAAATCGAGCGGCAAAAACGATCGAGAGCAGAAACGCACGGCAGAAACGAACCGTGTATTCCCAGTATTAAGCGAACCCAGATTGGTCACAGAGGCATGTTTTCTGCCTCATAACATGCCTCTGTGTCCCCACACCGGCACTCTCTGCCTCCCCCCCACCACCACCGTGCTAAAGCCCTCCGAGATTAGCAACAATATTTGTCGCCATCTCGGAGGTAAACACAGGGAGAGGGATTCCCTGTTCAAAACACCTGCCAGGAGTGTTCTTGCAGGGTTTCCAGAGCTGCCATTGGACAGTTCTCTCTCTCCCTGGCTGCGCCCCCTGCTGCTCCCCGCATGCTATGAGAGACACACAGTCTCTCCGTGCAGCGTCTTGACCTATAGGTCACGAAAGTGAAAGTGAGCCATTGCGGCCCATGGGAGCTGCGGTTTTTAAGGCTACCTGATCCGTTCAGCCCCCCGGATCAGGTAGTCTACTTTTTTTTTTTTTAGCCCACCTCGAGCTCTTTTTAAGCACTGGACAACCTATATGCTTGTTGTCTATACTACAGTGATTCTCAAAGGGCTCTCAACGGAGCAGAAACCCGGGATTCAAAAAGTGCAAGGGCCTGATATACAGGTATATTGAAATAAAGTACTAATCCCAACCAGCAGGTAACTGACAAAAAAAGGTGCAAGGTGTGCTGCAAAAAATGCAATTCATTTACATATAACTGATATAACATACATATAACCTGTGCTGTGTGCAAATATACAATAACTGTAAGCTTTCAATATGCATCTCCAAATCAGGAAGTGTCTATACACAGGAAATTGCAAATTTGCAGAAAATAAATGTGAGGGAGATACTCATCCTGGGAGACAAGGTGCAAAGTGCCAGCGGTAGCTTCAACTTTTAGCAGTCTCAATGAAGAAACCTTGTGTGAGGTAAACAGAATTTTTATTTGTAGACAGTTAAAAGGCAGGGCACAAAAGAGAAGGTGCTGCACAGCTATTTTAAAGATACTGTCACGACCTGAGGAAGCGGCCAAGGACCTCCAAAATGCGTTGTCTTAAGTGTTTACAAATAAAATGTATTTACCTCACACAAGTTTCTTCATTGAGTTAAGCGATTGTACTTACCTTTAAAAGGTTTTTATCCTTTTGGGTGCCTCTTACCTCCTAATAAAAGGTCACAAGTGATGACAGGCTTTCCTCACTTGCCTTATACTGTGGTTGCTAGTGCTGCTGCAATCCATATTTGTGAGGGAGTACCTCTCATACTTACTGCATTACCTGGTGTTGCTAAATTACTACACTATATGGGGCTCCTGGGGTCCCTGTGCCTTTGGATTACTCCAGATGTTTCCTTTAACTTCCCAGGCTCTATGACCAACTGATTCAAAAAAACCTGTTGTGACAATTAAACAAACTTATTAGATATACATGAATCAATTATTTCAGACTGCCAGATAGGTACTTGTTAACAGAGCCGGGACAAGGTTCTCCAGCACCCAAGACTGAGAAACCAAAGTGCACCTCCTCCATCCCTCCCATCCCAGCCATCACACACTGATTGCTGTTAGACATAGTTAGTATTGGTGTGATAATCTACCAGAGAGTAATTCAAGGCTTAATAATACACTCTAGATGAGTATTATGAGACTTCCTTAATAAGATGCTAACATTTTTAATGGTATAGCTTGTTTTCCTTCTCTGACTCGTATCCCGCTAATGCCCATCTAGTGTACAAATAATTGAGCGTTTAAGAACGTTTATATAAAATCTTTTCTTAGCTTATTAAAGTTACGATGACTACTTTAATTTGTCACTTAGAGATATATTATGCTTTATTATACACTTGGAAGATGCTGGGAAGTGCAGGCCTGACAGTTGCTGAATCATTGCCACAGACAGGCTGACTGAGGTGTTCCTCCGTCACACCTCAGGGAAAATTAAGTTTTAGTTTTTCTAATTACTCTAACACCCCTGGGCCCCCAACCCCCCTTCCCAACACCGTATTCCCTAGTTATCTGGCTTGCAGTCACTGCCATGTATCCCCTTTTCTTATTTCTCTCAAACATAGTAGGGGAATGATAGCGGAGTTGTGCGCCCCCTACTACACTATTCCCAAGAGGATTAATTCTCTCTCGCCTCTGCCTTGGCCCTGCTTGTTATTCACAGATTCAGTAAGGTTCTTGTTAATTTGGGCCAACTTCTTTTGTCATATGTCCATAGCCCCTGCATGTTGTCCATGATACCTGCAGATGTGTGGGTACAGATTGCAGGAGAAATTTAAAACATTGCAGTCTAGCAAATCATTATTCAGAGTTGTTATAAGGCATTTAGGAAAACTTTTTATTTGGTCTGTCTGAAATATTTTAACCTGTTATTTCTAGGGATGCTCATTCCGATTCTACGAAAATGCAATTTCCGAAATTCCGATCGGAAATTGCATTTCCGCATCGGAATGCGGAAATCGGTAATGCAAGTGCGGTAGGCGGATTTCCGCCGGAAATCGCGGAAAATTCCGCCGGAAATCGCGGAAATTCCACCCGAATTTACCATCGATTTTCTCAAAAACTATAAGGTCTTTTTGAAAACTTTGTTTTGCATCTTGTTCAAAAGATTCAGTTTAATAAGCCCTGAACATTTGGTGTTTCTAGGACTTAAAGGGGCTTTGCTATTAACCGCTAAAGTCGGCGGATTTTTACTGTAAGGTAAAATGCAGAAAATCTGCATCTGCCTATTTTCTGCATTTTACATTACAGTAAAAATCCACCGACTTTAGCGGTTAATAGCAAAGCCCCCTTAAGTCCTAGAAACACCAAATTTAGGGTTTATTAAACTGAATCTTGTGAACAAGATGAAAAAAAAAGTTTTCAAAAACACCTTATAGTTTTTGAGAAAATCAATGTTAAAGTCGGGTGGAATTTCCGCGATTTCCGGCGGAAATTCCGCATTGGAATGCGGAAATTGGTAGCGGAAAGCGGAATCGGTAATTGGCAATGGCAGAATGCGGATTTACTGCGGAATCGGAAATTGGCATTCCGACCATCCCTAGTTATTTCGCGTACATGCAAAAAGGGCACTGAAAATGTACCAATATTCTACTATTTTCCTGTGCTAATTCCAAAAGTTATTGATATTTCACTACAGCTAAATCTAACCCTATTCTCAGACAGAGCTTTCCATTTTCCGACAATGCCTAACCTTAACCAGTGGCGTATCTATAGGGGTGCAGGCATGGCTCATGCCATGGCCGCCACAGCACCCTGCCTGCCCCCCACGCTGTGTCACTACTGCAGCGATGGTGACAGGTGGCTATGGACGCCTGGGCATGCATTTTGCAGCCATTGGTGCAGAGCTTTTTCCAGCCCTACCTCCCTGGATGGATAAGTGCTGGCAGTAACTGCTGCATAATGCACAGGAGGCGGCTAATTGGTTCTTGTGCACACCAACGGCCACACACACCATGTTGAAGCACAGCCATGCCCCTTTAGCAACCCGCATACACCATGCTGGATTGCAGCCACACCCCCTGTCCACACAGCAGCTTGTTAAATTCAACGTTACTATGGGCTGCAATGGCGGCCTTCAATCTTCTGCGGTGCCTCCGGCCAGAGGCGGGACAAGGTCCTTTAGCACCCAAGGCTGAGACACCAAAGTGCGCCCCCCACCCCTCCCACCCCAGCCGTCACACACTGCTTGCTATTAGACTAAGAGGTGCCCCAAGGCCCCCAACCTCCCCAACACCTTAATCTCTAGTTATCTGGCTTGCAGTCACTGTCATGTATCCTCTTTTCTTATTTCTTTCTGCTTCAAACACAATTGGGAATGACAGCTGAATTAATTGTGCGCCCCCTCCTACGCTGCGCCCTGAGGCTGGAGCCTCTCCAGCCTCTGTCTCGGCCCGGCCCTGCCTCCGGCACACAAATTTCCTTCTTTCATAACTTCACTTGATTTAACTTATGTAGTCTATATCCTTTTCTATTCGTCTTACCTTTTAACTCTGAGCTATTTGGTGAATAATATTCCTATCTATATTTTCTCTCCATTACACTTACTGCATGCATACAAATTATAATTATCTGTATCCGAAGGCAGAGAGTTCTTAAACATGTGATTTATACAGCATTTTTACACATCTGCATAACCTATTTTTTCTGCATTGATTGCCTCCCTGTATCATTACTGAACCTCGGATGATATAACAAAGTATTACACAAAGCTGATGATAGAATTCAGAGTGTGAACACTCCGCTGAGAGCCACTTTAATATTCATAAAGAAGCACTGGCTTATGTAGAGCATCTCTGAGCTCTGTCCCAGTGGGGAAAGTGGAAACCTAATGAGATCATTAATTAATATTAGCACTTGGGGAGATCCAGAAAATGATCTGCTCGTGGTGGACACAAGCTCTGGAAGTCCATAACTGCTGAGGCACCGGCTATCCTGGGCATTATATGTGTGGTTGCAGGGAAGAGTCCTAATGAATCTCTCAGGAAACTCAATCAGAAGCAGTTTACACTGCAGGCTGAGGGAATACATCGTGCTGCCTCCTCCGGGAACATTGTGTCATGCCATGACTGGCACAGTATGTTTAGTTGTCTAGTCAGCACTAGATCTTTGGTGATAATACCTGTCCAAAGTTATTCATACTCTGCTTGCTCTGTTGAAGAAAACCCAACCAAGGAGATAAGAACTTCATTGCTACTGTGCATTAAGTTCTAATGCTTATAGTGACCGTTGAGCTGTATACATGCTAGATTTTTGACCACGATCGCTCCAAATGACCATTTCAGTCAAGAATTATCTAGTCTGTACAGAAAACTAAACACGTTAACTGCTGGCTAAATGCAGCTGATGTAAACAACACCCATGCTTGAAGTAAAAAATAATTAGTTAAAGACTAGCTGTTAGGTATAGGATCTCAGAGAAAAAAAACACATATATCAGTAGCTAAATATTGGCTGTACTTATATTACATATGCATTTTACTGTCCACGTTTGGATTTCACAGAGTTTTTATATACGGTAGTATTTGCAGAGAATGATGATCCTGACAGCTCATGGCAGGTTCCATGTTTGTCTGTCTCCTATGAAGCCAATTGTGATGTCATATCCTCCCTGCTTCCTGATGATTCCACTCACAAAAAAAGATCCTAATGGACAACACTACTGTGCAGTGAATATTAATTAGCCATGTGGCTGGGAACAATAGTGGACTCATGCAGTATACTCTAACTGAACATGTGCCCTGTGATTTTTCAGTGCTGGCTGCTGTTACAAGCTGCTGTAACATGAGCCTGTAACATCTCAGTGAGAACTTCAGTATTGCCTTTTTGGCTTCCTTCTAAACTGTTTAACACAGGAGAATAGAGGTTTAAATTAGTTTTTGCAGCCTGACAGTTACTCTTTAAAATAGGTTATCAATCAAAACACAACATATAGTCAAAACTACCGTAGTTATTTACCTGTAGCACGGTTTTGTTTTTACATGCATTATTTGTACATTATTTGCGTTTTACAGGCTCTTACAGTATATGCTACATTTTCAGCACTGCAGGCAGTGGAAGGCCCTCTTCAAGGGCCTATTTCCTTGAAGGTACCACGTCCATTTTTTTCTGAATCAGAAGCGGCTTCCAGGCGGATGCAGATTTGGCGGGTTCCAGGCGGATGCACAGAGTGTCGATTCAGCTTCACTCATGCAGGCCCCACCCTGCACCTGGCCACCACAACCCAAATTTCCCCCTGAAGCCGTAGGTACTATGGGTGCCAGTGGCGGCACCCAAACTTCTGCAGTGCCATTCCAAGCTACATTTTCTCTAGGTTACACTTACATACAAATTATAATTATCTTACATACAAATTATAATTATCTGTATCCGAAGACAGAGAGTTCTTAAAATGTGATTTATACAGCATGTTTACACATCTGCATAACCTATTTTTTCTGCATTGAAAGGCTTTTCTGATTGCCTCCCTGTATCATTACTGAACCTCGCTACATGCCTCATGACGTTGGAGGCACGTAGAGAGTAGGACCCGCCCACCTGACTCCCTTCCACGAGTCCATGCCACCGGACACTGCGCTGCTGGCCACAGACGGAATTCCGGGAGAGGTTGGTTGATGTGATAACTACAGTGATGTGCGATTTTAATCTTCACACCTTGTGAGTAGTACTTGTATTTTTAAGAATAAACTTTCTGAAGCTACTACACTATAGAGCGCTCTATCTTTTCTTCAGATCTGCCACTAACCTCTAATGTGAAAGAGCAGCACTGTGTGGTTAACCAAGGATTGACTTTCCTGGAGAGTGTATCCAGTTGCTGGAGCGCAATATACTTTTCTGTTTGAGACTGGGGATCAGTTGAAGATGTTGGATAAAGTTGCTGCCAAGATAGCCTAACTTTTGTACTGAAGTCAAATATATAAAGACACTACTTTATGTACTCAAATTATTTTGCTAAAAATCATTTTGAAAATAGCCTTTGGCATAGAAACTACCAGAATAGTGGGAGAGACGGGATGAAAGCCAAGTAACGAGCAATGCTAATCATCATACCTTTTCCATGGGCTGCACCTGTTAGTTTGGACACCCTCCAAACCTTCCCCCAGAGATGGGCGTTTCTTGTTACCGGGCAACACAGCAAAGCGCCGTACATGTGCTTGACCCAGCAATGGTTGTATACTCATTATAGATCCCAACTGTATAGCAAGTTACTAAAAATACTAACAGCTGTGGAGGAATACAGCTCACTTGCCAGTAGACCCTCAAAGATTAAATTATGATGCAATTAAAATGACTTAATTTCTAAGCCTCAACAGTAACATTGCACAAAGGAGTCTTTCAAGGGCATAAAAACAGTTTAATAATAAAGCTGCGCTCCATAATGCAGCACAGCAAGTTCACAGTTCAGGACAGAAATACAGCTGTAGAAGCTAACTACTGGCGTCATTTATAATCCAACGAGCAATATCATTTTAGGCCCAGCAAAAAGCAGGGATGGAATAGGAGTTTGCAGCATGGCTGTAAAATTAAAAAAAGTACATTATAAAATAAATACTCAAACTAAACTGCTCTTATTTAATAAGGCAAGGGATTGCACGTCACAATACCATATCTTAGTGTTACAGTACTGGGGTTGCCTATACATGACTAGGTGATAGGCAGTTTCGAAGTGAATTTGCTACGAGGGCGAGTGTCGAGAAATACTACCCCTCCCTCCCCCCCCCGCCGAGACCCCAGCAGGATAGCTGGCCAGTACACACACAATATAAGCAGCCAGACCCTTTCCCACCCCCCACACCCAGTATGGTTAGAAAGAGCCCTCCTCCCTCATTGCATTTTACTCTATGTTGCTGTCACGTACAGTAAGTAGTCAAAAGCTGATAGATCTGACAGATTTTGGACTAGTCTATCTCCTCATAGGATATTCTCAGAATTCCCTTTAATTCTTTTGGTAAAACTCCCTGAAAAGGATGTATACAAATATGTCAGCCAGCACTCAGCAGGCTGTACGCAGCAACAAGCTGTACTGGAGCTTCGTGGACATGTGCTACATGTTTCAGGTGGAGCCCTTCCTCGGGTGTACCACCCACAGTTCAAACAGGTATTATTTACTCACCCCCCAGGAAGTGACATCATATATACATATACAAGACACCAGTGCCTACCCTGAAAAAAAAACAAAAAAAAACAAGTGTTTATTACATAATCCAAATACTTATAACGATCAACAATCTTAAAGAGAACCCGAGGCAGGTTATTTAATCAAAAAAAGAAACAGAGGCATGTTACCATCTGCAGGACATGCCTCTGTGTGCCCTGATCGCTAACTTCCGTGGCCCCGGCGCACCGCTGGAACCCCCCCCCTACCCCCGTTATCTGACGACATTGAGAATGTCGATAGACTACAGGGAAGGGGCTTCCCACTGCAGGCTAAGTAAGCCTGAAAAATGACCCTTCCCTGCCTATCAGAGACTTCTAACAGGCTCTCCACTGCCTGCTCCTCTCCTTTCCCTGCACCCTCCACATCAATCAGCGCTGTGCTCTCAGCGTTGTGACCCCTAAGGTCACCGAAGTGAAAATGAGAAAATTATGATTATGAATGGCAGCAGATAGGAGCGGCGGGAAGAGGAGGTAATGAGCGCTGCCTGGTCCAACAACCCCCACAGACCAGGCAGCATTTTTGTTTAAAGGGAACCTTAACTGAGAGGGATATGGATGTTTCCTTTTAAATAATACCAGTTGCCTGGCAGCCCTGCTGATCTCTTTGGCTGCTGTAGTGGCTGAATCACAGACCTGAAACAAGCATGCAGCTAATCCAGTCTGATTTCAGTCAGAGCACCTGATCTGCATGCTTGTTGAAGGGCTGTGGCTAAAAGTATTAGAGACACAGGATCAGCAGGAGAGTCGGGCAACTGGTATTATTTTAAAGCCATATCCTTCTCCGTTTAGGTTTCCTTTAAACAGAACCTGAGCAGAGTTACTTGTAGACCCGGCTCAGGTTTAG
Organism: Hyperolius riggenbachi; assembly: GCF_040937935.1. Lineage (NCBI taxonomy): Eukaryota > Metazoa > Chordata > Amphibia > Anura > Hyperoliidae > Hyperolius > Hyperolius riggenbachi. The sequence continues at coordinate 129,230,124 of NC_090648.1, forward strand.
AGTTGGGCCGAACCTCCGATTTTAGGTTCGCGAACCGGGTTCGCGAACATCCGCGGAACGTTCGGTTCGCGGAAAAGTTCGCGAACCGCAATAGACTTCAATGGGGAGGCGAACTTTGGAAAAAAAAATTCTGCTGGCCACAAAAGTGATGGAAAAGATGTTTCAAGGGGTCTAACACCTGGAGGGGGGCATGGCGGAGTGGGATACATGCCAAAAGTCCCCGGGAAAAATCTGGATTTCACGCAAAGCAGCGTTTTAAGGGCAGAAATCACATTGAATGCTAAATGACAGGCCTAAAGTGCTTTAAAACATCTTGCATGTGTATACATCAATCAGGTAGTGTAATTAAGGTACTGCTTCACACTGACATACCAAACTCACTGTGTAACGCACCGCAAACAGCTGTTTGTGTAGTGACGGCCGTGCTGGACTGGTGCGCACCATGGCGAGAGTGCAGGTTTTGGTGGCTTTACAGCCCATATGGTCGCCTGGCTGATGTAGCTGAATGACAGAACAGTGACTGTCAAGCTGATCAAATTTGGTCTGACCACAATGAAGCAACGACCTTATTATCTTTTGTGTGCCCCCCGAGACACTCATCTAGGTGCCGGTCATTGCTTCATTGTGATACGCAAGCCCCTTCACCACGGCAAGGTAATGATCACGAAGGGGAATGGGCGCATGTACATGCCTTTTCTTTTGTTGTTGCAGCTGCCCGCAGTGCAGCCAGAAAAATTAGGCAGTCATGTACACGCACCAGAAAAATTACTACAGCGGCCGCTGCTAGCAGCGGCCTAAAAAATTCAGCAATCCGCCTGGAGTCCCGGACCCTGTTGGTGGTGGCGGAGAAGGTAGTCAAGCGGCCTGCAGGCAGACATGCTGTGTGGAGGGACTGGGAGCGACTTAGTCTTCTTGGGGCAGGCCAGGCAGCCAGTCACACGGCGTGCAGGCAGAGATGCTGTGTGTGCGGGGACTGACTTAGTCTTGGGGCGGGCAGCAGCCCCCCGGAATCCATGCCTCATTCATTTTGATAAAGGTGAGGTACTTAACACTTTTGTGACTTAAGCGACTTCTCTTCTCAGTGACAATGCCTCCAGCTGCGCTGAAGGTCCTTTCTGACAGGACGCTTGCGGCAGGGCAGGAGAGAAGTTGGATGGCAAATTGGGACAGCTCTGGCCACAGGTCAAGCCTGCGCACCCAGTAGTTCAAGGGTTCCTCATCGCTGTTCACAGCAGTGTCTACATCCACACTTAAGGCCAGGTAGTCGGCTACCTGCCGTTCCAGGCGTTGGTGGAGGGTGGATCCGGAAGGGCTACGGCGAGGCGTTGGACTAAAGAACGTCCGCATGTCCGACATCACCATGAGATCGCTGGAGCGTCCTGTCTTTGACTGCGTGGACACGGGAGGAGGACTAGTGGCAGTAGTACCTTGCTGGCGTTGTGCGGAGCTGGGGCTGTGTAGCTGGAGAGGAGAACTGCCACTCAGCCAAGGAGGAGGAGGACAGCGAAGAGCATGTAGCAGGAGGAGAGGAGGTGGCAGGAGGCCTGCCTGCAAGCCGTGGAGGTGTCACAATTTGGTCCGCTGCGCCCTGCTTGCCATGGTTCACTACCAGGTTGACCCAATGGGCTGTGTACGTAATGTAGCGGCCCTGCCCGTGCTTGGCAGACCAGGCATCCGTGGTCAGGTGGACCCTTGACCCAACGCTCTTCGCAAGAGATGGCACCACTTGCCTCTCAACTTCACGGTGCAGTTGGGGTATGGCCTTTCTCGAAAAATAAGTGTGGCCTGGCATCTTCCACTGCGGTGTTCCGATGGCCACAAATGTACGGAAGGCCTCAGAGTCCACCAGCCGATATGGTAACAGCTGGCGAGCTAACAGTTCCGCCACGCCAGCTGTCAGACGCCGGGCAAGGGGGTGACTGGCCGAAATTGGCTTCTTCCGCTCAAACATTTCCTTCACGGACACCTGACTGCTGCTGTGGGCAGAGGAGCAGGAAGCGCTCAAGGGCAGAGGCGGAGTGGAGGAGGGTGCCTGTGAAGGTGGAAGGGAGAAAGCGGCAGAAGCAGATGATGCACCTGAAGGAGGAAGAGGAGAAGGAGGGTGACTTTTCTTTTGTGTGCTGCTGCTGCTTTTGCTCAGGTGGCCATCCCATTGCTGTTTGTGCCTTTTCTCCAGGTGCCTTCATAAGGCACCTGTCCCTACGTGAGTGTTGGCCTTTCCACGGCTCAATTTTTGTTGGCAGAGCGAACAGATGGCTTTGGTCCGATCTTAGGCACACACATTAAAAAATTTCCACACCGCTGAGCCACCCTGGGATGTGGGCACTATGGGGACCTCAGCAGCTGATGCTGAAGGGAAGGTTGGCTGGCTGTACATAGGTGGCGATACATGGTGCTGGACACTGCCACCAGCTGTTTCTGACGAAGAGCTGCCCCAGCTTCTTTCAGCAACTTCTCTCCTCCTACTACTCTCTGACTCCCCCTCTGAACTGTCCCCCTCTTCATCTCCTCTATTGGGAACATACAGAGGATCCCTATCATCGTCATCATCGTAATCATCCTGCCCAGCTTCGCTTGCCTCAGAAAAATCCAAACATGCACCATCAGTAGGTCCTTCATCCTCCTTACACGTTACATCCATAGTGTTGCCGCGTAACTCAGACATATGAGCTGGTGAAAATTCATCTGGCTGTAACAACAATGGCTGTGCATCAGTGATTTCAACACTAAATAATTCTTGCAAAGTGTCAAATGCAGCGGAAGTGGTGCTAGTAGTAGCGCTGGTGGCTGAGCAAGATGAGGTGTTCTGTGTCGCTAAATACTCAACCACGTCCTGACAATCTTGGGAGGTGATGGGACGTGCCTTCTTCCGAGCACTGTACTGTGGGCCAGGTCCACACGAAATTTCATTTACACGACCTCGCGCAGACCTGCCGGGTGGCCTTCCTTTGGCTCTGGCACTACCTCTTCCTCTACCTGTTTTGTCCATATCGGGTATGCACGGAGTGGTATATCACACTGCGTGCACTCATGTAGGTAGGTGGGTTCACTTAACTGCACAGGTATGCGCACTGATGCGGTGGGTTCACTGAACAGAACAGGTATACAGTGGCGGGTTCACTGAACACAACAGGTATGCAGTGGCGGGTTCACTGAACAGGTATACAGTGGCGGGTTCACAGAACAGAACAGGTATACAGTGGCGGCTTCACTGAACAGAACAGGTATACAGTGGCGGGTTCACTGAACAGAACAGGTATACAGTGGCGGGTTCACTGAACAGTACAGGTATACAGTGGCGGGTTCACTGAACACAACAGGTATGCAGTGGCGGGTTCACTGAACAGAACAGGTATATAGTGGCGGGTTCACTGAACAGAACAGGTATGCAGTGGCGGGTTCACAGAACAGGTATGCAGTGGCAGGTTCACTGAACACAACAGGTATGCAGTGGCGGGTTCACTGAACAGGTATACAGTGGCGGGTCCACTGAACAGAACAGGTATGCAGTGGCAGGTTCACTGAACACAACAGGTATGCAGTGGCGGGTTTACTGAACAGGTATACAGTGGCGGGTCCACTGAACAGAACAGGTATGCAGTGGTGGGTTCACTGAACAGGTATGCAGTGGTGGGTTCACAGAACAGGTATGCAGTGGTGGGTTCACAAAACAGGTATGCAGTGGCGGGTTCACTGAACAGGTATGCAGTGGTGGGTTCACTGAACAGGTATGCAGTGGTGGGTTCACTGAACAGGTATGCAGTGGTGGTTTCACTGAACAGGTATGCAGTGGTGGGTTCACAGTACAGGTATGCAGTGGTGGGTTCACAGAACAGGTATGCAGTGGTGGGTTCACAGAACAGGTATGCAGTGGCGGGTTCACAGAACAGGTATGCAGTGGCAGGTTCACTGAACAGAACAGGTATGCAGTGGCGGATTCACTGAACAGGTATACAGTGGCGGGTCCACTGAACAGAACAGGTATGCAGTGGCAGGTTCACTGAACACAACAGGTATGCAGTGGCGGGTTTACTGAACAGGTATACAGTGGCGGGTCCACTGAACAGAACAGGTATGCAGTGGCGGGTTCACTGAACACAACAGGTATGCAGTGGTGGGTTCACAGAACAGGTATGCAGTGGTGGGTTCACAAAACAGGTATGCAGTGGCGGGTTCACTGAACAGGTATGCAGTGGTGGGTTCACTGAACAGGTATGCAGTGGTGGGTTCACTGAACAGGTATGCAATGGTGGTTTCACTGAACAGGTATGCAGTGGTGGGTTCACAGTACAGGTATGCAGTGGTGGGTTCACAGAACAGGTATGCAGTGGTGGGTTCACAGAACAGGTATGCAGTGGTGGGTTCACAGAACAGGTATGCAGTGGCAGGTTCACAGAACAGGTATGCAGTGGCAGGTTCACTGAACAGAACAGGTATGCAGTGGCGGGTTCACTGAACACAACAGGTATGCAGTGGTGGGTTCACTGAACAGGTATGCAGTGGTGGGTTCACAGAACAGGTATGCAGTGGTGGGTTCACAGAACAGGTATGCAGTGGCAGGTTCACTGAACAGGTATGCAGTGGTGGGTTCACTGAACAGGTATGCAGTGGTGGGTTCACTGAACAGGTATGCAGTGGTGGGTTCACAGTACAGATATGCAGTGGCAGGTTCACTGAACAGGTATGCAGTGGGCTCACTGAACAGAACAGGTATGGTGGGCTCACTGAACAGAACAGGTATGCAGCCAGGAACAAGCTAAGCCTAACTAATCTTTCCCTATGAGAGACAGTCTGCAGCAGCTCGCCCTACTCTCACTAATGCAGGCACATGAGTGACCGTAATGGCTGCCGCTGCCTGCCTTATATAAGGGGGGTGGGGCTCCAGGGGCTAGTGTAGCCTAATTGGCTACACTGGGCCTGCTGACTGTGATGTAGAGGGTCAAAGTTGACCCTCCATGGTGCATTATGGGGCGAACCGAACTTCCGCAAACGTATGTCTGCGGGACGCGAACGCGAACCACGGAAGTTCGCATGGAACCGTTCGCAGGCGAACCGTTCGGCCCAACTCTACTCAGGTTCTTGTTTAAAGAGAATCTGAGCAGGGTTGCTCTTTAAACAACTTATTTCTATAAGACTAAATCGCACAGCACAAACAAATAAACACAGCCAAATCAGAGCACTTATAATTTTGAAGAATCAACGTCCATTATTCATCAGTAGAATCCCCCCAGAAAGGAAGAGTTAAAGGAAACAAGCAAAATTACTATTCTCATTTAGACCCTTGGGCGATATACAACCAAATTTCCATATCAATTTCACTTCCCGCTAAAGCAGTAATTTATCTCTATCTCCACCAGTGGCGTAGCAATAGGGGATGCAGAGGTTGCAATCGCATCAGGGGCCCTTGGGACAAAGGGGCCCACTAGGAGCCCTCCTTCATCCATCTTATTAGCTTTCTATTGGTGCTATGCTGGTAACACCTCTATGTGTGCATTGACTAAAGGTGATCCTTAACAAGCTCTTTTCTGATTACACCTCTTTGATACTGCAGCTGTCCTTGGTATGTTGGGGCTCTAGATCAGGCAGTATTTGTATAGCGCCTTTCTCCTGTCGGACGCAAAGTGCTTGTGAGGCAGCCACTAGAGCGCACTCAGTAGGCAGTAGCAGTGTTAAGGAGACTTGCCCAAGAAACTCCTTACTGAATAGGTGCTGGCTTACTGAACAGGCAGAGCCGAGATTTGAACCCAGGTTTCCTGTGTCAGAGGCAGAGCCCTTAAACAGACTCCGTAACAAAAATTACAACGTTTTTTCTACCATCCTACAAGTTCCTAAACCTATTCTAATGTGCTCTGGCTTACTGCAGCACTTTCTACTTTCACTGTCTCTGTAATAAATCAATGTATCTTTCCCCTGTCAGACTTGTCGCTCTATGTCTGGAAGGCTGCCAACTCTTCCGTGCTGGTCTGTTTATGCACACCACTTTCCAGGCCACTCTATGCACACTCCAGTGTGTGTGTTATTTACATAAGCCAGCAGGTCTCTGCTATCTTATCAGTGATAGAAAATCCTCCTCTGTTATTAGGCTGTGAAAGGAGCTGGGCTGACACATACTGAGGAATTAGACAGGAAGAAAGGATCAGCCTCACAGCCTGTCACTAGTATTCAGTGCAGGAGAGCTGAAAGGGACAGAAGGTAAAAACACACAACTCTCTTGAGATACAAAAGGAAGGGTGTATACAGCCTGCTTGTGTATGGATGTGTTTTCTATGTGTGGGCATACTGTACATCAACCTACTTCCTGTTTTGGTGGCCATTTTGTTTGTTTACAAACAAACTTTTTAAAACTGTTTTTGACTACTTTTAATGCAGCGGGGAGCGGCGAAATTGTGACAGAGGGGAATAGGAGATGTCCCCTAACACACTGGTATGTTTACTCTTGTGCGATTTTAACAATACAGATTCTCTTTAACCATTACACTATCCAGCCACTGGAGTGCTTGAGGCCCCATGTAAGGCTCGCACCGGGGGCCCCCACCTCCTTTCAGTAGGAGCACTGCATCCATAATAAACCACCGCTACTGGACAGCAGCGTGACCTGCCTATAAAAAGCACCGAGCGACAGGTGCATCATACTGAGCCTTACCAGCAGCAAAATTCGTGATTGCCTGTTTATGTTCTTGAATCCTGATTTTTGCCATGCGCCCGCCCAGTCTTCCCAATGTAGACCAGGCCACATGTTGCCACCACTGCAACATCACAGACCTCCCTTTCAGTGTCAGATTTATAAACCATATAACAAATAGATTTGCCCTTCTTGTTGACACTCCTAGGAATTCTGGTTCACCCTGAGCTTGCTGGGTAGTCTGTAACTCTTCTTGTAGGCAAAGAGAGGTGGCTCCCTAAATAAGTAACCATACTCTTTATCATACTGCAGAATTGACCACTGCTTACGGATCACCGTTCTGATTTTTTCTGATTGATGAGACTATGTAGTAACACTATTTTAGCAGTTGGAATGAGTAACTGCAGTTTAGGCACATTTATTAAACAAATATGATGGTAGCTGATTTATATAAACCACTTCCTGAAAGGGCAGAGATTTTAATCGGTTTTGTTTTCAAAACACTTTCATTAGCGGAAGACATATTAAACAGAGTTAATAGCGGTGAGTATACAACCGTATTTTGAAAATTATTTTTAACCTCTCTGGCATTCTGAATCCCCGCGGCCATGGGTGATTTTTTTTAACCTAATTTTTTTTTTAATCATGTAGCTAGCCTAGGTCTTCCAGCACCGCAGCATCCTTTATATCACGCCCTTGGAAAGCCCTGGTGTGCATCTGGTTGGTGCAGTTGCCCATTTTCTATATGTCTCTAGCTTTTTTGCCTTTTAGTTGAGTCTTGCAGAACTGTGTGTTACGGCCTGATGAAGGGCATCATTATTTTGTAAAACTGCCCGAGACGAACATGTGTCGTTGCCGCCTCTAAAACATACATCCATCAAGGGTCGCAACTAAACATCAAGCCAAGCCAGAATATTGCCACTATCAGCCTTAGTTATTGGTGTTTTGATACTGCTGATTGTATGAAGACTGATTATGTGGAACCAAAGATACTATTTTTAACGCTTTTTGCTATTTTTTTGCTATATGTGTCAATAAAGTTTGTATGAAGAAGTTTTTGTACCACAAAACGTCATTCTATTTCCTCTTTTCTGTAAATATTGAGTCCTTTCCATAAAGTAACAAGGATTCAGTCTCCTCCAGTGTTTATTATGACTTCTTCCTACTCCCTCTAAGAGGACTGAAGTGAAAACAAGTTTCTTTAACTTCATTTAACCTCCTTTCAAAAAGCAGTAAGTCAAAGAGCCCCGGCTGTGTAAATGCAGCACAGAGCCCGTTTTTAAGTAGATATTTTGTCATAAATGATGACACTCGCCATAAGCCGAGAATAATACATCTGTGCACTCTGCTGCTGCACAATAAACTGCAAACAGCAGAGGAAAAAAAAACACTTTTCTGGCAAAACAAATTACCAGTGGGGAAAAAAAAAGAACAATGCCTTTCTTTATTGAGACTGGCATAGCTAGCCGGGGCTTCCAAGGTCTGCACAGAAATCAATATTCTTGCAGTGTACACAATTCACTGTCAGTCTCCGTGGATATAAAGACAGTGGCTGCAGCTGGAGGCTTGGAAGTTACTTTGCTCTGTTTATAAAATATTATCATTTGAGGCTAGCGGTACCCTTAATGCACCTGTTTTCTGGCTGCTGTCCTCAGCCCACCTTTCCAATGTAAACACAGGACCATATACTAGACCACTTAGGTATTCATGCTGCCAGATTGCAATGCTCTCATAATTAATGTAATCAAACGACACAGCTGAGTAAACATTTCCAGATTATGGAACTCCTCCTGAACTGCAAATTAAAAGTCAAAATAAACATACACACATCATACTTACCTCCTGTGTAGTCTACTCATCAACAACTTTCTCCTCTCCTGCACCCACAGTGATCAATGGAATTCTCCATCCTCCATTTGCAAATGGCCACTACCCCATAACACCTTCCTGGACAGCACACTGTTCAACTGTAATATCGCCCTCTTGAGCCATTGGGAAATATGGACATTACCTTGCCCATCAGTTGTCCTTATAACTGACAGCAACTGATATATAAATGGCAGCAGCTAACAGCAATCTCATGCATCATGCATTAGCAACTGACAGCAATCTCATACATTAGGGCTCATTACAGTTAAGGTGCGAAGGGTGACTTATGTTGCCCATCGGGGGTCGGAACCCAATCCCCTAGGGCGACATCGCTGGCCGGTATGTACAGATGCATGTCAGTTATTTAGCTGACAATGCATCCTGTTGCTGTGTAGCAACAGGACAACAGAGTGGCGCATGCGTGAAGTCATGCAGCGGGCATGGGAGTGGCACCGACAAAGGCGATTGGCCATCGTGGACATGAGTTGATCTGCTGGGCGGATCACTTGCGAGTTGGGGTTGGTGACAGCTGTACACGCCTGAATATCGGCTGAGGCGGTCATTATCAGCCGCGGCTGCAAGAGAAATACATAGAGGGCGCACTTCTCTTGCGCAGACTGGCAGAAGTTACAGGACCCGGTACTGGCGATACAGAAGGCTGAAGATGGCGGTGTGGGATCTATCCATGTTCATGGGGCTGGAGGAAGCCCCTGGTATGTAGAAAACTTTTAGTTTTTTTTTTTTTTTGTCTCTGGTACACTTTAAAGCAGACCTGAACTCAGAATGTCCTCTCTGCTCTAAAAGATACACAACAGAATAATAACTTTTAACCAATTAAGCCGCCTGGGCGTGATTGTCACGTCCAGACGGGTGCTGCTGTGGTTCTGCGTGCTCCCGCACGCCCGTGCCACCCCCGTTAACCTAGAGATCAATGAATGGGAACATATTTCCCATTCATTGATCTAAGTGCCCAGTAAAAAGGCAGGTGGCTTCTCATCAGAAGCCGCCGTCTTTCTGGCAAAAGAAAAGTTTCCCGTCCTCCATATGCTTCCTGGAAGCAAGCACTTCGCTTCCAGGGCTAAAAAAAAAAAAAAAAAAAAAAAAAAATATCACTGTGGCCATCTGTTTATACTTCCTGATACACGGAAGCAGATATATTAACATCCTGTGCTTCAAATGAGCTTATCTGCCATGGCAGTCATGCGACACAGGGGAGAGATCAAATTACAGTTGTGATTAGTCATAGATCACAACTGGATAGTGTACTGGTTAAGGGCTCTGCCTTTGACATGGGAGAACAGGGTTTGAATGCTGGCTAGGTCAAGGGTTCGAATCCTGGCTAGGTCAAGTACCTATTCAGTAAGGAGTTCAAGGCAAGACTCCCTTACATTGCAGGGTGTCCTCTTGAGCGCGTCCCAGTGGCTGCAGCTCTTGAGCGCTTTGAGTCCAACAGGAGAAAAGCGCTATACAAATGTTTGGATTATTATTATTATTATTACAGATGAGGGGGAAATTAGACTGGCCAAACTCTCTAAATACATACGGGGTGCATTTATCTCTGTTTTCCTTCTGTCCTGTGCAAGAGTTCAGGTCCACTTTAAGGTGAAAAATAAGTAAGCTTTGTAAATCAACCCCAATGAGCCCTATCCCTAAACGTCCCATCCATCAATGATACTGCTGCAGTATTTCAGCCTGTTCAATAAGAAGTATGGATGGATAGAAAATGCCCATTTTCGATTCTGCAGAAACTCCGATTTCTGCCAATGCCGATTCCACGGATTTCTGATTTCCGAGGAGTCTTCTTTTGGTCATTTTTTGTATCCCCTGATTGGCCAAATACAATGTTTTCCGATCAGAAATGTGGAAATATCAATTCCGCAAAATCCGGATGAGCATCCCTAATTATTAGACAGCCTTTATATTACAAACAAATAATGAGGACTATCACCACTATTTAATTACTATTTTATTATACTAGCCAGTTACATTTTTAAATATCCCCAGACTCCTCTGCCACTGTAAACACACTAATTAGAGCTTTTTGCATTCTACCTTAAAGGTTGTCATTGGGGTGCCCTCAGGCAATGGCTTCAATTCATCAAAGGGTGTTCGATAACAAAATCCCAGTCCTTAAAATACCGCATTCGGTATTTTACACTTCACTGTGCTAATTCATCAATATTTTCCCATGTGTGGTAGAGGTTCGTTAAGTTACCGAAGTACTACGGCTTCAGTTCATCAAAGGCTGTTAGATAACAGCAGAGTGGTGCAGAGCAGCTTGGAATGTCTCTGTGTTGTTACAAGCTGATAACAATAGAAGGCATCCAGACATCCCTTTACATGTAAACGTGTTATATTTACTGTTACTTATACTGCCTCTGCTGCTCTGAATCTGTCCATCAGTGTTTCTTAACATTTTACTTATTTGCCACAACGTAGATAAACTTCCTGGAGACATTACAAATGCCATGCTTGGTGATTTCACCACTTGCATCTTTGCATATTCAAACAGGGACTCAAAGGGTTACACCACCGTTCTCTCTGCTCACTGCCTGGGGGGTCTGGAAGCTTGTGTGGAGAAGCCTGTGACCTATCAGCACCTATCAGCGGCACTTGCAGGAGAACAGGGGCTGTTTCTATTGGCTGCCTGCTCCTGTTAATCATGAAAACATTCACACAGAAGGCTTTCGAAGCCTGTAACGACAGGGGAGAGCTGGAGATAATCACCGAATGTGTTAGCCAATGTGCTAACCTTGATAAATTAACATTTACTGACATTTGCTGACATGTGTTGAGCACAAGTCGGTAATTTATCTCATTGCTCTGTCATTTCAGCTTCTCATTCGGTAACAGCTTTGATGAATTAACATTTTCTTAAGTGCTCCGTTAAGTCAGCTGTTTTCAGCATTACCGAATGCGGTAATGCTTGATGAATTGAAGCCAATGTCATCTGTCGTACGCCCAATTTCACTTATTTTATATTACGGACTAAAAGGTTATCACTTATTATAGGCCTCGGACTAATAAGTGGTTGTGGCATGTTTTGACAGCTGTAGTTTAATCCACTCATTTGCTTTTATGAATAAAACACTGTAGCAGTTAATTATTAACACCTAGATAAGGTCATACAGGAGAACTTGTTAATCATTTTTGAAAATGAATTTAAATTCCCTCTGTTTTTTAACTGCATTTTATAGAGTAAAAAATAAAATACAAAAAAAGGGGATTTAAAAGTATATTTCATGAATGCTTCATTTTTTCAGTATGGTAATGTAATGTTTTGATTACAAGTTCTCAGTGGTTACCAGGACTGCTGTGTAAATACTGCAGAATTTCCCCATCCTTCCTTCCATCTTCTACCCAGAGAAAACCCAGCCAGCCCGCTACAGTGATGAGTGAGAGAGCAAGTAAAGTGAAAACCAGCTGAGATCCTTTGCAAGAGCCACACCTCCTTACTGACTAACATTCTATTGCCCGGCCCCCCATCACAAAGGATACCTGGCTTCCATTGGGATTGCAGCTGACTCCGCCCTCTTATGTTGTCACACATCACTGCCAGGGACAGGTGAGCAACCAACTTTTCATATTGCAAAAAATATCGCATATAGCAAAAAAAGACTTTAAAGAGAAACTCCGACCAAGAATTGAACTTTATCCCAATCAGTAGCTGATACCCCTTTTACATGAGAAATCTATTCCTTTTCACAAACAGACCATCAGGGGGCACTGTATGGCTGATATTGTGGTGAAACCCCTTCCACAAGAAACTCTGAGGACCGTGGTACTCCTGGCAGTTTCCTGTCTGTGAACCTTGTTGCATTGTGGGAAATAGCTGTTTACAGTGGTTTCCAACTGCTAAAAAAGCATGCAGCAGCTACATCACCTGCCAACAGTAAAAATGTCACCATGTAATAAATGTCAGAATGTAAATCAGGGATTTAAAAGATTTTACAATGGGCAAACACTGACTAAATCCTTTATACATAATTATTGTAAAAATGAAGCACTTTTTAATTACATTATTTTCACTGGAGTTCCTCTTTAAAGGACCACTGTCGCAAAAATCTTAAAATTTTACATATATGTTAATACATAAATAAGAAGTACGTTTCTTTCAGACTAAAATGAGCCATAAATTACTTTTCTCCTATGTTGCTGTCACTTACAGAAGGTAGTAGAAATCTGACATTACCAACAGGTTTTGGGCTAGTCCATCTCTCTATAGGGGATTCTCAGCATGACCTTTATTCTTAAAAAAAAAACACTCCCTGACAAAGATTTATACAAAGATGCTGGCCAGCCTCCTCCACCAGTCATTCTCTGTCTCTCCTCAGTCACCACCCCCTATGTGGAGATGGGCTAGTTCAAAACCTGTCAGTTCTGTTCGATTTCTACTACCTACTGTAAGTGTTGGCAACATAGGAGAAAAATAATTTATGGCTCATTATACTCTGGAAGAAATGTACTTCTTATCTGTATAGGTTTACATATATTTTATATTTTACGATTTTCGCGACAGAGGTCCTTTAAATAGGAACCATAATGATATATAGTACAATGCAGCAAATTATTCAGGATACCCACTTTTACATTAAATTTCCTAGTTAAGAAATAATTCCTATAGTTATACATGGCTGTATATTGATGTATAGCCCCGCCCTCCAGCTCAGGCTTAGCCTAGGCTGTTTATTATGCAGAATTCACACACACACAAATTCTGGGATACCAGATACATTTTCTACTAGCTTTAGAACTCTCAGAAAACGAACATACACAAGCATTCTGGGAGACCAGAAAAAAATTTCTACTAGTTTTAGAAGTCGCATTAAGGGCTCATTCACACTAGAGGCGTTTTTGGACTTTTTTTTTAAGCACCTGCAATTTTTCAAAATCGCTCTGAAAGTGCTTACACCATGCTATCCTATGCGCTAGTTCAGATTAGGGCGATCCCGCTTTCCGCTCAGAAAAGAGCTGCATGGACCATTTTCAGGGCAATGGAAGGTTTGCGTTTTTAAGAATAAATACATTGTATTTATTATTTTCCAGATCAAAGAGTTTACTTCCTGACTGACGTCAGGAAGTGAAAAAACAGAATCGCTCTGCAAAAACGCTTATCAAAAACGTTCAACAAACAGAAATCGTCAGGAAGGGAAAAAAATTGCTATAAAAATCGTCCAACGCGAACGCTAACATGATCGGAACGCAATGTGAATGAGGCCTAAATGAACTTTCCGCTAAGATCACCTGCCAGTATTTGATGTTGCCGCTAGAGATGGCCCGAACGGTTCGCCCACGAACGTTTCCCGGCGAACTTCCAGGGTTCGTGATCGCGGAGAACCGCAAACTTTTCCGGAATTTCGGTTCGCCCCCATAATGCACCACTGGGGTCAACTTTGACCCTCTACATCACAGTCAGCAGGCACATTGTAGACAATCAGGCTACACTCCCTCCTGGAGCCACTCCCCCCCCCCCCTCCCCTCTTATAAAAGGCAAGCACTGCCGGCCATTACACTCACTCGTGTGCCTGCACTAATTAGAGAAGGGATAGCTGCTGTAGACTCTCTCATAGGGAAAGATTAGTTAGGCTCTTGTAAGCTTGTTAGCTTGCTCCTTGCCAATTTCTTATTGCTAAAATAGCACCTCACAACAGCTCTTTTGAGAGCTAATCTTGTTCTTGTGATCTATTTTTTTTTCTGTGTGTCCCACTGACACTTGTGTTGCATAGACAGCCTTGCTAATTCATACTGTGTGTGTGCCACTGCCAGCCAGGCCCAGCACATTCAGTGACTACCTGTGTGTGTGTGACAGGTGCACATTGTAATACCCAGTACTGCATATACCTAACTGTTGTGTTCAGTGAACCCACCTCATCACTGCATACTAGACCCTCGGTATAGGCACAAAGTGGCGGACATGTTACCAACTCACCTGAAGGCAGAAAGGATACAGCACATGCAGAACAAGCTGGCAAGTATGCTTTACAATGCGTATAAGGGTGATGTCACAGCACAACGCAATAAAGGTACCACTGCCAGTAATCCTTCCCCCATGTCCACGCAGGCAAGGACAGGACGCTCCAGCGATCTCATGGTGATGTCGGACATTCTTTAGTCCAACGCTGCTCACAGTGTCTACATTACATCCACACTACATCCACACTTAAGGCCAGGTAGTCGGCTACCTGCCGGTCCAGGCGTTGGTAGAGGGTGGATCCGGAAGGGCTAAGGCGAGGCACCGACTACCTGGCCTTAAGTGTGGATGTAGACACTGTGAGCAGCTATGAACCCTTGCACTACTGGGTGCGCAGGCTTAACCTGTGGCCAGAGCTGTCCCAATTTGTCATCTAACTTCTGTCTTGCCCTGCCTCAAGCGTCCTGTCAGAAAGGACCTTCAGAGCAGCTGGAGGCATAGTTACTGAGAAGAGAAGTCGCCTAAGTCACAAAAGTGTTCAGTACCTGACATTTATCAAAATGAATGAGGCATGGATCCCGGAGGGCTACTGCCCGCCCAAAGACTAAGTCAGTCGCCACATACAGCATCTCTGCCTGCACGCCATGTGACTGGCTGCCTGCCCCAAGACTAAGTCGCTCCCCAGTGCCACACAGCATCTCTGCCTGCAGGCCGATTGCCTTCTCCGCCACCACCAACAGAGTCCAGGACTCCAGGCGGATTCCTGAATTTTTAAGGCCGTTGCTAGCAGCGGTCGCTATACTAACCCTCATCCAGGATTGCTATATCAAAATTTACTACAAAGGGGCCCATACACTGAGCCGATTAGCTGCCGATCAATCGAATCGATTGACCGATCGATTTGCGGCCGATTTCGATTAATTTAAATCGATCTGACATGCTGGAAAATTAAAATCGATCTTTTGAGATTGCTTATCATTTTGCATTGGCCCTAATGCAAATCTGATAGCAAAAAAATGCAATCAGATCGATTTTCAATAGATTTCATACTGAAATCTATTGGAAATCTGTTCCTAGTAAAAAATGTTCCTAAACACATCTGATGATCTATCTGCTGCTAATCTAATGAGTGTATGGCCACCTTAACACGTTTCTACTGTACTGATACACCCAACACTAAAAGTACTACTGAACCTGGCGCTGCTTACCAATTACTCTTTAACACATGCCTGAACACTAGCCATGGCTGCCGACATTTGCAACACTCACGCTGCGTGTCGACGTCCCCAAAATGAACCTTCTTGGTGCCCCACAGTTGCAAGTAATATTGTAGTCTATAGGACTGCTATAGGACTGCTGAAAAGCGCCACTTGCCATGGTGCCAAAATGAATGGCTTTAATGAGGCCTCTAACACTTAAGTTTAAAACAAATACAAAACTCCTCAGACACCTACTGCACACACATACATGTAGGCGTACATATACACTAGTCAAAAACAAAACTCACCTCTTTCTCTTCAGACACACACATGTAGGCGTACACAAGGCGGTTTTCTGGAAAGGCCACAAAAGGCACAGGCCTTGGGGAGCTGCAGCCCAAAGGGGCACCTGAAAATGGAAGAGGGTTGCTACATACGAAAAAGGAAGTTGAAAATGGGGAGCAAAGCATGAAAAGGGGAAGCTGACGCCAAAGAGTTCATGAAAGAAAGGGGCTGCAGCACATGGATGATCACATGGATGATACACATGGAAGAGGGGGCTGCACATGGAATGGGAGGGGCGCAGCACAAGAAAGGAGAGTCACAACATACTTGGCCAAGGGGCACAAAAAGTATTAATACTCTCAGCATTCATGCACATGCTACCATAGTAGTGTATGCATGACCTTCAAAAAATACATATCCTCACACCCAACAAATATACTGTATATATATATAATTTTTTTTCAGTATCAACTAAGCACAATTTCATAGTATGAATAAGGAAGATTTTGGTGGTTCTATAAACCCCAGTAATGATTTTACATGGCGTATTTTAAAAAATATATATTTTATTGATCTTTCAGATGATTTGTCAGAGTTTACAGCTGGTATTTAAGTCTCATAAATTACATCTCTTACTTTTTCTATTTATATTAAATGTATCTGGAGACATATTGTATGTCGTAAATTCCCTCCCTGCAACTACCCCTTGTTGCTTTCTCCTCTTATGGCCCATACTCACGAGGGACTTTTGTCGCCTCAACACACGGCGCGCGCGTGTTGCGGCGACAGGTCGCTCGTGAGTATGAGCCGCCGCATGCGCGCGCACCCCGAACTGTCGCCCGCCGCTCATGTCGCCATGCGATTGAAAGTTTCAATCGCATGGCGACAGTCGCCGCCGCACCTCCCCCGCAACTGTCGCTAGTCCGCGTGAGTACGCGGACTAGCGACAGCAACCTCCATTGTATCATATGGAGCTTCCGGCGGGGGGAGGAGGAACGTCGGCGACAGCTTCCGCCTCGCCGCTGGTCCCTCTTCCGCGTGTGTACGCGGAGGGACCTGGCGAGAAGCTGTCGCCGGCCTGTCGCCCACACGCTCACGTGTGCTGGCGACAGGCAACTTCTGCAGCCCGTGAGTACGGGCCATAAATCTTCCTTACTTTGGGGACACAAAGGCATTTCTCTCCATGCAACTTCTGATGACCAATTTCCAGCTTCCCAAGGGTGCCTTTCAGCTGCTTTGTTGCATACCAGGGGATGCACTTAAGTGGAGTCATAAATTCCTCTAGGTCTGTATTGGATAATACGAAAGTAATACATTTTGGTAAAAAATGTCTTTGTTAATCTCTTTCCAAGGGAAAGGAAACCCATAAACACCTCAAGTCCCACATTAAATTGTATGCTTGCAAATAGGCTAATCAAAATTGGGAGTGTATTTGATTGGGCCAGTTTGCAGTAAAGCGGACCTTTAGTGTAATGCTTGTGTCAGGGACGTCTATGAAATCACCCGCTCACCCATTCTACCCCATATGAGAAGGCCCCGCTCCCACTCTGGAAAAGCAGCATGACGGTTTTTCAGTAGGCGGGATTACCTCTTCCACAGCTCAGACTCCAGCGCTCTCAGAGATAATGACAGGCATTTACAATACAACTTTTTACACAAGTAGGAAACGTTATCCAGGTAATGTGCAATCGTTGGACAGCTCCACACACGAGGGACCATGCCTTCCCTCGCTACCGACATTCGGGAATAAGAAATTAACACTACTGCACCTTATGAACTACAACACCTTGGCCAGCACTGCCAGATGCTAACAATTAGGATCCTCAGCAGCATCTTTCCTGAAGAACTGAGCCATCGCTGCTGAACCTTTGCCTCAATGAACTGAGCCATCACTGCTGAACCTCAGCGCCACCAGTCACACTTGGCAATCGTCTGTTATCCCAAAGAAGACTTAGAGGGGGGGGGGGGGCACCTCTAAGTCTTCTTTGGGATAACAGACGATTGCCAAGTGTGACTGGTGGCGCTGTTGTATGGCGTATGGCAGCCTCGACTCTTGGCTTTCGGACATTTCCCCCCCTTATCCTCAATATCCAACCCACACCCTCCTTCCAGAACCAGTATGAGCAAAACACAATTCTGGGTACAACCCCTTTGTACTTGGCGAAACAAATGATTCTGATTCTGAAATGCATACTTTGTAATGTATAAAAAATACTAAATGGGGTTTGGTCAGTTCATGCTAAGTATCATCTTTCTAACTAGATGAATAACTGCGTATATTTTCTCTGAGCTGAGAGAGTCATAAAAATATTTATGCCATGCTTTCTTTCTTTTTTTGCTAGGCACTGCGCTTTCGGTTCCTGTAAGTCTTGTTAGATAGCAGATGGCCGTTGTGTAAATGAATGCTCATCAACTTTCAACTACAATGAACGAAAGCAATGTTTTTTAATTCCTCAAAATACAAGAAGCAAATGCTCACTCCCAGCCAGCAATCCGCTATTTTATTATGGTGAGCAGACACCCCGTCAGCCAATCAAGTGCAATGGTATCAGTGTCTGCAGTACCAAATCTAGCAGGAATTGCATAAGTACAGCATCATTAAGGTGAGAGGGTCCGGTCTGACATAATTCGGTCAGTCATTGTCCAACCGAACCCTCTCACCTGAATGATGCTTAACTTATGCAATTCTTGCTGGCTTTGGTACTGCAGGCATGGGTGTATACCATTGCACTTGATTGGCTGACGGGGTGTCTGCTCACCATATTAAAATGGCAGATTGCTGGCTGGGAGTGAGCATTTGCTTCTCGTGTGTTGTGCATTCAGCATTATATAGAAGCAGTGTGGGTGAATCCCCTGGCAGTGGCAGCACCGGGGCTCACCTGCACTCCCCCTATTGGTGTTTAATGGGGAATCGGGGTCCCTGGCAGTGGCAGAGCTCGGGGGCCCTGCCATGTGTACTAGTATTTGTGTTTTTTAATTCCTCCACAACCATGTGAATGCCTGCTAATGTCACGCAAAAAACAATCACTTTAAATGATTGCTGCTAAAGATGGCTCTGTGAGCTTTTGATTCAGAGTGTACCGTATAAACTTGAGTATAAGCCGAGATTTTGGGTCCAAAAAAGTGGAACAAAAGTGGGGGTCTCGGCTTATACTCGAGTCCTCACCCCTCAAGTGCATATCATCCATGTCCCCTTAGTGCCCCGAGTACCTCCTTGTCCCTCGCCATGTGTTTTGGCTGATTCCGATACAATTTATGTGTGCCCGGAGCCGCGTGCATCTTTGTCATCCCGCTAATCTCTCCCCCGAGTCTCTCCCCTGTCATTCCGCTAATCTCTCCCCCGAGTCTCTCCCCTGTCATTCCGCTAATCTCTCCCCCGAGTCTCTCCCCTGTCATTCCGCTAATCTCTCCACCGAGTCTCTCCCCTGTCATCCAGCTAATCTCTCCCCCGAGTCTCTCCCCTGTCATCCCGCTAATCTCTCCCCCGAGTCTCTCCCCTGTCATTCCGATAATCTCTCCCCCGAGTCTCTCCCCTGTCATTCCGCTAATCTCTCCCCCAAGTCTCTCCCCTGAGCCAAAGTGGATCAATATGCGCTCTTACCGGTAAAGAGTCAGAGCGTTATGCATAGTTATGCACCGGACCACGCTGGATGTAGGAGTCTCCTGTATATGATGCCCCTAGTGGCGCCTTTAATTACTCCCGCTGCTGCAGGACGTCATAGACAGGAGACGCTTACATCCAGCGTGGTCCGGTGAGTGAACGCTGTGCGGGACCTCTATGCATAACGATCGGACTCTGCACTGGTAAGAGAGCATACTGGTCCGCTCTAGCTTGGGGGAGACACTCAAGGGAGAGAATCGGGGGGGGGGTGACAAAGATGCACAAGGCACAGCGCCCACAAATTGTATCAGACTCAGCTGGAAAACACATGACGGGGACAAGGAGGCACTTGGGGCACTAAGGGGACATAGATGATATGCATTGCAGCCAGAGATCAGCGGTACTCGCATACGTTGTAGCCGTTACATTAATCCACATGCTTTTGACGGGGGATGAAGAGGCACTTAGGTTTGAGTGATCACTGAGGTCTGGAGGGGGTAAAAAACTCGTGGGGTGGGGGGGGGGGGGGAGAAGATTAACTCCACTATATACTGACCTTGCATTCAGCCAGTCACTGTCAGACTCAGAGATGGTGGTAATATTACACAGGTCTAGGAAATAATGTGCTAAATAGAGAATTTGGGCACCAGCAGCCGGCTGGTATTATTGCTATCGATTTTATGCTGCTTTTCCCATGTATGGTTGTGGCCGGTCGTGGTTGTGAGTGGTGTGGTTATGGCATTTCCCACCCCGGCTTATACGCGGGGCAATCAATTTTTTCATGTTTTTTAAGGTAAAAGTTGGGGGGTCGGCCTCTACTCGGGTCAGCTTATACTTGAGTATATACGGTACTTAAAGAGACACTGAAGCGAAAAAAAATATATGATATCATTAATTGGTTGTGTAGTACTTGTAGGGGTAATTACTAGAACATTGGTAGCAAAAACAAATACTCATTTTTATTTTCAGTTATACAGCTTTTTTTTTATAACACAGCATCATTCTCTAATATTTGCAGTTTACACATTATTCAGCATTCTAAATGTTTTTATAGAACAGGCAGTGAACTTTTAAATTGTCCTGAACTGTTCTCTGCAAAAGAAAATTACAATACAGTTGAGATAACCTAATCAGAAGTCAGAGCTCTCTGCGACTTTCAAAGTCGTGGAGCTGCTCAATGGCAATTTGCATAGATAACAACTGGTGTTTCTTAACTCTTCCTGTACTGGAAAAAAAAATTAGACTTATGTCTCTGCTCCTAATGCTTTATTTGTAAAGGCTCGTACACACGTCTGACTGAAGCCAACGACTGGTCCGTCGGCACCTCTTGCTGGGTGGGTTTTCAGCAGAAAGTACAGCGTGTGTACAGTCTGTCGGCGGACTGATAAGGCTGTTTCTGAACGATCCGCCCTGCACGAAAGGTGTCTGCTTTATGGAGGTAAGTCCACCACTTTCTCCCAGCAAATTTTAAAGTTTTTATCCGCTTTTATCCTGCTGGCGCCTCTGTTCTCCTACTGCTATTCTGAGAATGTTCTTGCTTGTTGGTGGATTTAAAGGCATCTTATTTATGAGCTGTGAAAAGATCACCAAGGCAAAAACTTAGGAAAAAAAGTGGATTGAATAAGGGCCTTGATGTGATAACTGTGTATGTAAAGCATCATTCCTGCATATAACTAGGCTGTGTTCATTTCTTTTCTTTTTCTCACTAAAAGGGTTAGGATTCAAGTATGCAAATTAACGTTACTCTCTAGCAGTTACCCAGCGGGAATACCGCATAATTTTTACTGTCCAATTACATCCTCAAAACTTTTTGCTTGGCAGAGAACAGCTTCTTAGTGCAGGAAATACATAGAAATGTTCCATAGGTCATAGATTCTAGCTCTCAAACACTTAAAAAGTAATTCAGCTGAGACAATGAAACATTAAAGCTTTCTTTAGCTTTTAAACCGAAAATAAAACTGTGGTATGCTAACAAAAAAAAAAAAAGTAATGTTTAGGATTATTGGGATAGCTACAATTATTTATTTCATAAATTTACCTTATTTTGCACTGTATAAGACACAATGTTTCTCCTGAAAATATGGAGAGAAACTTCCTGCATCTTAGACGGCAAAGGCAAAGAATCCCCGACTTACAACCGCCCACTGATACGAACAACTGACACGTCAGTTACATAGTTATTTGGGTTGAAAAAAGACATACGTCCATCGAGTTCAACCAGAGAACAAAGTACAACACCAGCCTACTCCCTCACATATCCCTGTTGATCCAGAGGAAGGCGAAAAACCCTTCCCCAAAAGGGAAAAAAAATCCTTCCTGCCTCCAGTTGGCAATCAGATAAAATCCCTGGATCAACATCATTAGGCATTACCTAGTAATTGTAGCCATGGATGTCTTCAACGCAAGGAAAGCATCTAAGCCCCCTTTAAATGCAGGTATAGAATTTGCCATAACTACTTCCTGTGGCAATACATTTCACATCTTAATCACTCTTACTGTAAAGAACCCTTTCCTAAATAAATGGCTAAAATGTTTTTCCTCCATGCGCAGATCATGTCCTCTAGTCCTTTGAGAAGGCCTAGGGACAAAAAGCTCATCCGCCAAGCTTTTATATTGCCCTCTGATGTATTTATACATTTATACATTCTCCTCCGTGCAGCTTCCTCTAGCAACTGACTTGTACTGATCGTGTCACCAGTACAAGCCGTTAACTAGAGGGAGAAGTGCAGAGGAGACGGAGGACTGCAATCCTCGTGGATGCATGGAGTAGGTAAGCTGCAGCTACATACATGGGGGGGTACAAGGGGGAGGGAGCAGAGACAATGGGGAAGGGGGAGGGAGCAGAGGCAATGGGGGACACAGAAGAACAGATGGGGAGGGGACACATGAGGCACACAGGGGGTATACTGGATGACACATGGGGGACACAATTTAGGGGTAAACATGTACAAGACGCTCCTGGAACATGGACACACCAGGTTTATTATGTATATTTTTCCCTTGTTTTTGCCCACCAAACCTGGGTGCGTCATATTCCAGAGCGTCTTATAAGGCGGCAAATACAGTATTTTCATTTCAGGTTTGCTAGCCTGTACATTTTCTTGTTCGTTTGATTTTTTTTTGTTGCTACCTGCACGATATTTAATGAACTAATCACATTTTGATTACTTCCTGTAACTGTTGCTGCTGTCAGTGCGTGTTCCCGAAAAAAAGAGTATATTTTCTGTGCAACTGGAACATCAGGGATGTTTTTACAGATGACATTATGACAAGGCTCAGCTTTATTTTGCTGGTTCTTGGCTTTAATCCACATGAGATCTTTAGACATACAGGCACACACTTTTTTGAAGGTTGTTTACATTTGATGTGTATCAGCTATGATCCCTTTAAAGAGACACTGAAGCAAACTTATTTTCCCCATTTTACCTTGTAAGTCGCTTCAGTGCTCTCAAGCCAAGTAATCTGCCGTGTCCCCGCTGCTAAACGAGCGCTGCAGAGCCCCCAAATCCATCCGCATATATCCACGACCAACTTGGTCGTGGATTTTGGTGCGCTGAGGGGCAGAGCTTCCAGCTGTAGCTCTGCCCCTCCTGACATCAATCGCCGCCTCTCCCCGCCCCTCTCTGTGAAGAAAGAGTGAGAGGGGCGGGGAGAGGCGGCGATGCACCGCAATTGACATCAGGAGGGGCAGAGCTGAAGCTGAAAGCTCTGCCCCTTCCAGGAAATGCCAGCCAGATTGCCCCCGGGGATTTGGGGGCTCTGCAGCGCTTGTTTTGTGGCGGGGACGCGGCGGATTACTTGGCTTGAGAGCACTGAAGCGAATTATAAGGTAAAATGGGGAAAATTAGCTTCAGAGTCTCTTTAAATTAGAACGTAACAAAAATCTAATTTTATATCCATAGAATCTAATTTTATATCCATATTTCAGCACCTCCTGCGCATGGAGCTGTTCATATAAAAGGGTAGTGTTCGTGGTTTCTTATACTTTTATTTTTGGCAACCTAAATTCTGGCTCAGAGTCTGCTTCTATAAATACTGCTTCCTCGATTATTTTTTTGGTCATCCTTATACAATATATACCAGAACTACTGCATTTGTCTTTTGCTGTCCCTTTCAACAAGCTATCAAAGAAGCAGACTCCATATGGGAGCATGCTTGTACATTTCTGATCTGCGGGTCATATTTCTTAGATTTTTAAAATAAAATGAAAAAACTTTCATTTTTTTTTTTTTTTGCAAATTAAGCATTTTGGGCTTTTTTTTCCTCTCCAGATGTTAGGATCTTTAAAAGTACTTGTCTATTGAAATCCTATGTGAGAGTTCTCACCAGTTACTGGGGGTGATTACGCTTCAATGCATTCAATAATTTTGTGTTAAGTGTGGGTGACTGCAATTTACCTCTCCGTGTCAAAGATGGTGTGATTTGATAGTGTGGACTGTAGATGATGGTGGCTTCTTTCAAAATTGATGACAGAAAGGAAGCAAGCCTTTATAATGTTAAGTTCAAGTGGGTGTTGAATGTGTTTAGGTGCAATTTACTATTCCTGGTTACATGTTTGTGTGATAGCTGGGAGTGGGCAGGAGCAACATTCAGTCAATGCTCCCATTGATTTCCACTGCATCAAGCAATACAAAGCAGAGTAAGATCGATATACCATCGTATTTCTGCTGAAATCTACAGGAATGTGGAGTGGTACACTGTGGTGACCAGGTAAACAATCAATTTCAGCCTCAGATCAATCACTTTTCTGGCCTAAAATCCATCCAAAAGCGTATAATAGCCTTTGTATGGTATGAAAGGAGCCCCTGCATTGGCAAGTGTCAATCTTCATGAGCGCACCATCAGGACACCATCATGGTGTGCATGGCAGGGTGGCAAGCAGAAAGACATCACTATTCATTTGCTACTCACAGTTTGCTATAGACTAAGTGGATATGCTGGGAGGTTATTAAAAGAACGTTCCATTGACAGGTTAGATAGGGAAAAATAAAAACACGATAATGAAAAGCATTGTGTTTGTCAACAGGGAAAAAAAGTGCATCTAAGCAAGATAATAACCTTATCCTCAGGTGTGAAACAGTAGTATCATGTATTGGGGCCAGCTTTGCCATCTCTGGACCAGACCTGTTGGTAATCATTAATGAAAATATACATTTTGCTCTTTTCCAGTAAATTTTGTAGGAAATTTTGCCAGAGGTGGTTTTCCTGGAAAAGTTACAGCCAAAAAGCCATACCTCCGATGTGGAATCAAGGCAAAGCGACTCAAGTATGCACGAAAACATAGGAACTGGACTGCAGAAAACTGGCAGCAGGTGCTCTGGACTGATTAGTCTAAATTTCAAATATTTGGCTGTAGCAGAAGGCAGTTTGTACCTCAAAGGTCTGGAAAATGTACAATAATGAGTGTCTACAGTTAACAGTGAAGCGTGGTGGCAGCTCTTTAAATGTTTGGGGCTGCATTTCTGCAAAAGAAGTTAGAGATTTGGTCAGGAATAATGGTATTACCAATGCTGAGAAATACAGACTTATCCATCATGCAATACCATTTGGGAGGTGTATGACTGGCCCCAAATGTATTCTGCAACAGGACAAGAACCCCAAACCTGCAGCCAAAGTCATTAAGGACTTTCTTCAGCGTAAAGAAGTCGTCCTGGAAGTAATGGTATGGCCCCCACAGAGCCCTGATCTCATCATCATCGAGTGTGTCTGGGATAACATCAAGAGACAGAAGGATGTGAGGAAGCCTACAGCCACAGATGATCTGTGATTAAATCTCCAAGATGTTTGAACAACATAACAGCTGAGTTCCTTCAAAAACTGGATGCAAATGTACCAAGAAGAATTGATGCTGTGTTGAAGGCAAAGGGTGGTCACACCAAATATTGATTTGATTTAGATCTCTCTTTTGCTCAGTGTATTTTGTTGATTGATGAAAATAAATCATTAAGACTTCAATTCTATTTTTGAAAGCATTCTCTCTTTACAGCATTTTTCACACTTGCCTAAAACCTTTACGTGTGTGTGTGTGTGTGTGTGTGTGTGTGTGTGTGTGTGTGTGTGTGTGTGTGTGTGTGTGTGTGTGTGTGTGTGTGTGTGTGTGTGTGTGTGTGTGTGTGTGTGTGTGTGTGTGTGTGTGTGTGTGTGTGTGTGTGTGTGTGTGTGTGTGTGTGTGTGTGTGTGTGTGTGTGTGTGTGTGTGTGTGTGTGTGTGTGTGTGTGTGTGTGTGTGTGTGTGTACCTGTGCGAATTACAGCTTTCCCCATATTTTCTGTCTATTTTTATTAGAAATTCTGAAACAAGTGACTCATGCTGCCAGCTCACATTTCCAGTCACTATGGGAACATTTAGCAATGTACTGCTATTTTAATTTAGCTCAGGTCTTCAATTTATTGCACAATAGTTTTCTTGTGCATTACATTTTTTTCTGACCTATATAGTTCAACAAATATTTAAAAAATAGTGAAAAAAAGCATTGTCTTTACAAATAGCCCACTAGCACTTCCAGGCAAACAGGATTAGGGATATTTGTTTAAAGATATATAATCTGTCAGCTGAGCAACAATTAGAAAAAATAGATTCAATGTAACACGTTTGACCAATGAAAGCATTAGTTCTGTCCAAGAGATGACAAGCGCTCTCTGCTTATTATAATGAACATGTTATCCTGTAGCCTATAAAAAAAAGCAGTCAACTTGTCATCCCCCATGTGTACAATTAACAGTGGATGGATGATAAGAAAAAAAAAAAAAAAAGCACATTAATTACCAGTAATTCTTGCACACAATTCTTGACCCAAGTGAAAAGGTCAGGACTGCTGTGACAGCAGCTTGTGAAATGAATCCCACGCAGTGTTCGTTATTTTACTGCAAGAAATTCATAACACTGCCCCACTTCAATCATTTTCACATGAAATAGTCATGCTGGAAGGATGTACAGCCAGACCAAAACACACTGAGCAGAACTAGCATCCTGGAAGATGCTAAGTTTTTATTCTACACAAGGAGGATTCTGGGAAATCTTCAAGGAACTATGCATCAAAAGTTATTTCAATTGGTTTTCAACAGTGGACTAAAGCCACTGTCAGAGACTCCAGCAGCAATATAGCTCCTTGACAGCAGTTTAGAACATTACAAACATGGCGATTCTTACTGAAAATTGTGCAAATTTCTTTTGTTTATCTAACCATAAATTGAAAATGAAAGTTTAGGTTACACAACACTTCCTTAGCGGTTAGGCTGTGGCCTAAGCAGGCCCGGATTTACATCACAGGAGCCTATAGGCACAGATGTCCTGGCACCCTAGACCTTGCCCTCCATGAACCTACAAACCCCCACCAAACTGCACCGCAAGTGTGCTGGCTAACCCAGCTGTCACTTCTCCCTTACTTCCCTTGCCCGTCAGGTGTCCCTTAATACTGAGGGTACCTCCAGCTACCGAATGCTAAGTGGTGGGAGAGTAACCGCTCATTTATTCTCTGCTCAGGAATCTGTATAGGGAAGGAAGGAGGAAGGACCTAGGGGAGGAGAGTAAACTGCCTTTCCATCCTCAGGCACCTGTAGGCCCTCAGAATAAAAAGTGGGGTCTGAAAGCTACATAAATACTTGGACTTTGGGGGTTTTGCTGAGGGTGGACGGGATCAGCCTGCAGGATCTTTGCTGGGGGACCCGGCAGATTGTAGTTACGCCACAGCGCAACCAGTGTGATCCACAACAGAGCAGACCCAACCTTGGACAATATTTCAGCAGAAAGAGGTCAGTGGACTGCACCCTTTAGAACATCAAGCATGGTAAATCAAGACGCCTCTGAATGCCATTTCCCTTTGCTGCTTCTTGAAAGCCGGCCTAATGAAACTATGTTAGAACTGTTGGATCCTCACTCTTACAGTGATGATTCTTTCAAAGCAACCATAACAAAATATTATTTCACAAGTTATATTTGTTTACTGTTCTCCAGAGGATCTCCAGAACCAACACAATAGTTATGTATATACATGTCTATATGGATGGTCAATCAGGACATTACATGCTATACTCATTTGATTACTAATTTTTCAATAAAAACTTGAAATGTATTAGCATTTCATTCCCCATACCCAATATGTAGTCTGCACAAAGGATTGCCTCAGGGGCAGTTTGTCAGGTAACAGCTGTGTACAGGGAAATGGTTAGACAGTGTCCATTTATAAATTCCTTTGAGTAGTCAGAAAGTGGCGCTAGCAATATATCTATACAGTACTAGTGTGAATATACTGACTAACATTTGGACAGCTTGTTTAGTCAACCCCTACAGTACAGATTCTTAAAAAGTGTACTCTTGGGGGAAAGAATGACCCTATGGGGTACTCACCTCAGAAGTGGGAAACCTACACACACACACTGGGACACCCAAAAACGCTTATCGACCGCTCACGTAAGGGCACTAGCATGGGTGCCACAAGTACAATACATTGTATTATGGATATGTCATCATTACATCATGTACAGTACATACACTTCTCCCACAAAGCCAAAATACAGAATTCTTACAGAGAAACGTATGTAAAATTGAAACAAGAAGAATTAAAGTCACTTTCCCCACCACCAACCACCCCAAAATCCAGATGGAGATCCAGGTAACAGTGTGAACGCACTGTGTTAAAGGAGGTCACTAGGTTATTCTTCACATCCGAGGACATTACAAATAAAAAAAAAACCACTTACCTGGGGCTTTCTCCAGCGCCTGCCAGCCGTCCTGTGCCCTTACCTCAGCTCCGCAGCCTGCCGGTGGCCCGGGATGCCCTCCGGCACAAGATGTCCACTGCGCGAGCGGGTCTCAGAGTTGCGCTGACTTCATCAGGGCTGTACGAACAGCCTGGTTGACGTCAGTGCAACTCAATGAGCCACACAGTGGAACCCAGGAAGATTGAGGAAGATGCCAACCTGGCAAGGTCAGCCTCTGCAGACCGGGAGCCAATGGAGCTGCAGCGTGGGCACAGGTCAGCTGCCAGGGGCTGGAGGAAGCCCGAGGTAAATGGATTTTTTCCCCCCCTCGGACTTTCCTTTTAAAGGTGCCCACTAATGATACATTTGGTAAAATTGTACAGTCAAGATTCTAAGTAGTAGAAGGGTAAACGTGAGTGAATATACTGTGAATGGATGCTTTAGGTACTCCATCATATTACATAAAAAATGGTAACATTGTACAATCATTAATGTATCATTAGTGGGCACCTTAACATCTGGCTAGGGTCAGTTGGTAAGAAATGTATACCAGTTAAGAAACCTAAGGCAGTTGCTGTCTTCCTAAACAGAATGGGGATCTCCTAAAGCTAAGTACCAACCAAAAGACCGCAGAAGATGGATCGGGGAGAAACGCAGTGAGGAACAATACGACGAAAGATCCCTCACCCATCTTCTGGGATCACGGATGTTTGTACAAATGATGGGTGCTGATGTGTCATTGGACGATTGCGGTAATTAGCGCAAGGGTCAATGGTGATCGTTCTGACTATGCATGATTGGATCAGTCATTGCAGTCGTTCAAAGTGAACTATTATCGCAGGGGTCTGTACTGGGTCCAGTGCTCTTCAATTTATTTATTAATGACCTAGTAGATGCAGTAGTGAGCAATGTTGCTATTTTTGCAGATGATACAAAATTGTGCAGAATCATCAACTCTCAGGAAGATAGGGACATATTGCAACAGGATCTGGATAGGATGGCTATATGGGCACATAAATGGCAGATGAAATTCAATGTTGAACAATGTAAAGTCATGCATTTAGGTCGTACCAATGGCCTAGCACCATACAAAATAAAATGGGATACAGTTGGGGACATCAAACTTGGAGAAGGACTTAGAAGTACTCATCGACAACAAGTTAAATAATCACACTCAATGCCAAGCCGCTGCAGCTAAAGCTAACAAAATTTGGGGATGCATTAAAAGGGAAATAATTCGAGATGCTAGCATAATATTGCCCCTGTTTAACTCTATAATAAGGCCACATCTGGAATATGGAATTCAGTTCTGGGCACCACACGTGGTGGATGGAAGGTCTCACTTACCAAAGGTTAGATAAACTGGGTTTATTTAGTCTAGAGAAAAGACGCCTTAGAGGGGATCTAATTAACATGTATAAATACATCAGAGGGTAATATAAAAGCTTGGCGGATGAGCTTTTTGTCCCTAGGCCTTCTCAAAGGACTAGAGGACATGATCTGCGCATGGAGGAAAAACGTTTTAGCCATTTACTTAGGAAAGGGTTCTTTACAGTAAGAGTGATTAAGATGTGGAATGCATTGCCACAGGAAGTAGTTATGGAAAACTCTATACCTGCATTTAAAGGGGGCTTAGATGCTTTCCTTGCGTTGAAAGACATCCATGGCTACAATTACTAGGTAATGCCTAATGATGTTGATTCAGGGAT
The DNA here is from genome assembly GCF_040937935.1 of Hyperolius riggenbachi. Lineage (NCBI taxonomy): Eukaryota > Metazoa > Chordata > Amphibia > Anura > Hyperoliidae > Hyperolius > Hyperolius riggenbachi. Next base: position 129,260,018 of record NC_090648.1, read on the forward strand.
TTTACCTGATTGCCATCTGGAGTCGGGAAGGAATTTCTTCCCTTTTGGGGCTAATTGGACCATGCCTTGTAAGGGTTTTTCGCCTTCCTCTGGATCAACAGGGATATGTGAGGGAGTAGGCTGGTGATGTACTTTGTTCTCTGGTTGAACTCGATGGATGTATGTCTTTTTTCAACCCAAATAACTATGTAACTACCGGTATGTATGCAATCTGCCGTTGTCAAACATCGATCGACAATCGTTTGTTAGATGATGTTGTGTGATATCGCAAAAGATCGTTCATCACAGATAATCATCCGTGTAAAAATCGTTTGGTCGGTACGCAGCTTTACTTGCTGACCGAACAAAGCTGAAGACTATTGAGGTGTAAAGCTGGTCAGGAAGCAGCGATGTGATTTTTGGCCAAAGTGCAGGCCATCACTTGTTGCTGGGTAGACGGCCCATCTTAGACCTCTGGCTGGAATTTTACGCATTTTGTATAGACAGATTCACAGAAGGCTGATGTATTCATTGTACTCGTTCGGTGACCAGGAAAAGGACTACAGACTAGTAATTTGTTTACACTGTGGGTCACAGGGAGTCTTGGGAAGTAAAAATTTTTCAAAAGAACCAAAGTTTTTTATTATTATAACACTATCCCAGTGCAGGTCTGTGACTATAAGCAGTCAGTTCATTGTGTGTGTGAGAAATCCCTAACTCGCACATGGAGAGCCGCTAAGAGGTACAAGGGTTATACTGTATAACTATAGGCTCCATTTCTATAACACCAGCCCAGCCTCAGCGAGGTCTCATGCAGGATAATGCTGTTACTGCAGTGTCACTGCATGGGAGTTACAGAAGGACTTCAAGTATTTCTTATTTATTAATATGAGAGCTAAAGGAGATGCAGGGAAGATAAAGCAGTAGTGAGCAGCAGCTGTGGGTTTGCAGTTAGCAGCACGCTGCAGGAATGATCACTCCCTGAATATCATGCTGTGCTTATTATACACTTCTCATAGGGAAGCTCATCTCAGTGATATTACTGAGGCGTTAGAGGCCAAAAGCTTTGGCAGACAAACGTTGTTTTTTCCCCAGCACAATAAATACAAACGCAACATGGCAATATAGCTATACTTAGAATGATTGTAAAGTGTTTTTTCCACTAGGACTTGCTGTATACCCAACAGACATGATTATGGCACAATCAGATGTGCATCACCACAATTGCTGTGAATACGAGTGCAAATACATGAAGTGCTGCAGGACCGACTTTTGTGATTGAGTAAATCCAATCAACAAAGGCGTCTCACTAATGGTTTTACTTACCTGGGGCATCTACCAGCCCCTGTGCCCTCGCAGCCACTCATGGCTCCTCTGGTCCCCCGCTGCCAGCTAGTTTCGTTTTTGCCGACTGGGAGTTGGATTGCCACCATGCATACAATTTTACGCATTCCTGCTGGTGCAGGAAGCTAATACAGGCATCAACAAGTAAATTTTTACGGGTTACGGTAAAATGTTACGCATTACAACGGTAACACGTAAACATTTACTTGTTGATGTCTGCAATAGCTTCCTGCACCAGCAGGAATGCGAAAAAAAAGTACGCATGGCGGCTGGCCAACTTCCAGTCGGCAAAAAAATGAAACTAGCTGGCAGCAGGGGACCAGAGGGGCCATGAATGACTGCGAGGGCACAGGATGGCTGCAGGGGGATGGTAGATGCCCCAGGTAAGTAAAACTTTTTTTTTTTTTAGAGTTAAGGTTCCCTTTAAATGTTCTTATTTTATTTTATGTGCATGATGAGAATAAGACAAAGTGTGTGTGTGTGTGTGTGTGTGTGTGTGTAGAGGGCCGGGCCGACACAGAGGCTCACGAGGCTGGGGCCTCTGGGCAGAGCTCACTGCAGTCTGTGTGGGCGCAAGGGACAGGTCTATGATGTGCCTGGCTGTCCGCCCACCACCCCCCGTGCGTCTGGTTTCTGTCCGCTATCCTGCTCACTCCTGCGTGCGTGTATAGAGAGCAGAGCGCCCCTCCTCTGTGACACCGAGGGGCGGGGCTGAGCATTGTAGATCGGAACCCGGGAATTTCAGAATGAAGGAGTCAGTCACTAGGAGAAGACAGAGGTAGCTAATCTATACGGGGGGAGAAGAACTGTAAGGTGGAGAAGTGTGCAGAGCAGAACATACCAAGATTCTGCTCACTTGAAGCTCGCACTGCATGTTCCTGATCTTGGATCAGTTTCCCCAATGCTACCAGCAGGGGCGCCTGAACCTACAGACAATATAGGCGGTCGCTTGGGGCGGCAGGAAGGGGGGGGGGGGGGGCGCGCCGGGGGGTATTTCAATCAGCTGACACCGCTGTCACTGTGTGTGCGTGTGACAAGCTAGAACCGATCTTTCCCTGCAGTGCACAGTTCTCTGCCGCCGCCTGTATGTACGCCCCCCCCCCGGGAAGCTCCCAGCCAATAGATTAATCTTCAAGCAGTGTTTTACACTGCTCCAATGTTTACACCTCCCTCCTCCTCTAGTTGCTGGCCGGCCCCCCTCTATAGCAGCAGCCGCACGGGTATCTTGTTTACCTCGTGATATTCCCTGGCAGTGGACAGTCTACTCTCCTGCTACATCATATAGCACATTCACTGCACAATAAAAATCCTTTGATTTTACAGGATGGCATTTGCTGGCATTACACAGTACCTTTCCACACTCAGGAGATCAGCTAATGCAGTGTATGTATGATGTATCGTGTCACCAGACTAGAGGACCAAATTGCAGCTGTTGCTGCTTCCTGTATGGACAGTCACAAGAGTTGATTTGACTTTCTCTGCAGTCCACCACCAAACATACAAGTCTGCCTGCTGGCTGTATTATTTTACATTGTTGTCTTCTCTGTGCATTAGGAAAATCAGCCCTGTGCCCTCGCTGCAGCACCATGGGGGGGGGGGGGGGGGAGGGGGGCACTACACTATGGGGGGAGGGGTTGACTGACGCCACGGGGGGGCACACAGCACATAGGGGCGCCACAGGTAACTCTGTATCGCCATCTTGTGGCCAAAAGTAAAACCACATCCAAATACCCTATTATACACCTTCCAATAGAAAAATGAAATACATTTTCATTATTTTTAAAAACCCTTGGAGGTCAAGTGGTTAATAGGCAAGAGCTGAGCGCCATCTGGGTGAAAGGAGAGAGGAAGTAATTATGAGCTGTCTCAGGTCTGTGATTGATGCTGCCTTCTGTGTCACCAACTCCCATGCCCCTCTCCCATTCCCTGTCACTCTCCAATCCTCCCTTCTCATGCTATATCTCCTCTTAACCCTCCTCTCTTCCCCCTCCTGTCTCTTTATCCCTTCTCTGCCCTATTTTTCCTTCCCTCAAATATCCAAAAGCATCCAATCCTAGTTTCGCTTTTAACCCTCCTGGCGGTTAATTAATTCTGCCAATAGGCAGAAATACATCTTTTTTTATTTTTTTGTTTTGTTTCATGTAAAGCTACCAGAGTGGTAGCTACATGAAACAACACTAGAGGGCGCATGTGTCCCTCTAGTGCGATCGTCACCGGCATCAATAGCAAACAGGGGAAAGCGTGTATAACGCGTTCCCATTTGGCTTTTCCTGTCGCCATGGCGACGATCGAACTAAAGTCATGAACAGCCGACGCCCTGACGTCAGACGCCTCCGATCCAGCCATTAGCGCTGCCCGGAAGTCATTGGTCCGGGCAGCGCAGGGCTCTGGCGGGGCCGCCCTCTTCCTCTGCTGTGCACAGGCGATCGCTGCACAGCAGCGGCGATCAAGCTGTACGCGTGGCTAGCAAAGTGCTAGCTGCGCGTACAGCACTTTAAATGGGGCGAATCGCCCAACCAGGGCCTGAGAAATCCTCCTGCGCAGCATAGCCTGAGCTCAGCTCGGTCTTACCGCCAGGAAAGTTAAAGTGGACCTGAACTTTTCCACAGGACAAAAGGAAAACAGATAAATGCAGCCTGTATGTATTTAGAGAGCTCATCTGTGACTAATCACAAGTAAATTAGATTTCTCCCTGTGCCACCTCATTGCACTGACATATAAGGCCTACTGTATAAGCTCATTTGAAAGCACAGGATGTTAGCAATATGTCTGCTTCCATGAAAGCAGGAAGTAGAAACAGTGCAGATTTAATGCAGGATTTGTATCAGCTGCAACAAGAAATGTTTTTCTTTAAAGGTTCTTATGCTGTTGCCTATCTTTTAGAGCAGAGAGGAAGTTCAGGTCCGCTTTAAAGTGGCCATTACCGATACAATTCTCCAGACAATCAATCGTCCTGGACCACTAATGAAAGCTTACCGTATATACAATTCGATAAAATTGATTGGAACGTTTCAATGCTAGTAATCTGAGCAAATTGGATAGCAGCTTTCCTTCCATTAGTGGGCCCGAAAGATCGTTTCTGATGAATGTTATTATCAAGTCAGATGATCAATCATCTGGAGAATTGTATAATTAACCACTTTACCCCCAGCGGTGCTGATTTCTCCGTCCCTTTTTCCACCCTGTTAACACAGTAACACAGTATTTAAAAAAAAAAATTACAATCAAAAAAATACATAAATAGTTACCTTAGGGACTGAACTTTTTAAATATTTATGTCAAGAGGGTATAACACTGTTACTTTATAAACTATGGGCTTGTAATTAGGGATGGACGCAAAACTGAAAAAAATGCACCTTTATTTCCAAATAAAATATTGGCGCCAAACACTGTGATAGGGACATAATTTAAATGGTTTTCTAACTGGGACAAATGGGCAAATAAATTTCATGGGTTTTAATTACAGTAGTATGCATTATTTAAAAACTATATAAAGGCCAACAACTGAAAAATACATTTTTTCCTATTTTCCCATTAAAACACATTTAGAATAAAATAATTCTTGGCATAATGTCCCACCTAAAGAAAGCCTAATTGGTGGCAAAAAAACCAAGATATAGTTCATTTCATTGTGATAAGTAATGATAAAGTTATAGACGAATGAATGGAAGGAGAGCTGAAAGGTGAAAATTGCTCTGGTGCTCAAGGGGTAAAAACCCTCAGTTGTGAAGTGGTTAATAGCCACTTAAAGTATTTATATAGTGCTGATGCCCCCAATAGCATGTTAAAGGGTACATAGCAATAATGCCGATTATCTTTAGAGCTTAAAATGTAATCCTACCATGGTCATAGTATAATGTCTACCATATTATTATGTATTTATATTGCACGGACATCTTCTGCAGCACTACATAGTACGTAGTCATGTCACTGACTGTCCTCAGAGGAGCTCACAATCTAATCTTACCATAGTCATAGTCTAATGTCCTACCATATTATTATTATGTATTTATATAGCACTAACATCTTCTGCAGCACTTTACAGAGTACATAGTCATGTCACGGTCTGTCCTCAGAGGAGCTCACAATCTAATCCCTACCATAGTCATATGTCCTACCATATTATTATTATGTATTTATAATATAGCACAGACATCTTCTGCAGCACATTACAGAGTACATAGTCATGTCACTGTCTGTCCTCAGAGGAGCTCACACAGACAGTGATGAGTCACTCAGATGAGACAATTAATACTGCCTGCGTACCATTAAATGTCTAGTGGAAGTGGAGACTCAGATTATAATGCTGCTGCTGTTTTATGTGACAACTTTACTTTAATCAAGACATTGACAGCCTGATTGAACCACGATTTATTATTTAGCCACCTTCTGAACATTTAAATGACTACCCTGAACTGAAAAAAGAAGACTTTTTAACATACCTGGGGACTTATTAACAAACCTCTAGCCCCTATAGTCTCAAAGGTCCCTCTGCGTCCTCAAGGTCCCCCTCAGTGATCCAGCTGGAGCTCCCGAAATCCTGTGACTTTGTTTGAAGTTGTGGCAAAGTGAGCATGCGCCAGATGGCGCAGGCCGTCTCTGTAACCTTACTGCACGTACAGTATGTTTATGGAGACGGCTGGGGGGGGGGGGGTGCACTTGGGCAGCTCAGCCTCTGTTGATGGTGGACCTTGGCGTGTGTGTGTGTTCTGGACCATAAGGAAAAAAACCCTAATGGCCCATTCACACTAGAAGTGCTTTTGTGAGCATTTTGCGATTGATTAGCATTTAAAAACGCTCCCATCCCATTAAAATCGCAGTAAAAATTGTGGAAAAATTTCAGCAATTTCACAATCGTGTATGCAAAAAATCGCTGTGATTTTTATGAAAGTAAATGGGAGTGAAAAAAAAAACAAAAACAAAAAAACAAAAAAAAAAAAACAAAAAAAAAAACACTCATCAATCTCAAAACGCTCAGAAAAGCGTTTCCAGCATGAATGGGCCCTTAGGGCTGGTTCACAGTGCAAGAGCTTTTTAAGCGCTTGTGATTTGAAAAGCTCTTGCTAATGGAAGGCTATGGGTGATTTTTATATAATCACATCGCTCAAGTGAGAACACACACATTGCATTACATTAGCAAGAGCGTTTAAAATCACAAACCCTAAGAAAAAGCTCTCGCAGTGTGAACCAGCACATAGTGACTGCTGAAGGTTAAACATGTGAGTTCAGGGTATAACAGCAGAGTCCAATGCATGGATCAACTACAGAGCCATTCTGCTATTTTCTTACAGGTTATGTGGCTCCTTTGACTAGTTCTTTCCGAATCACCTGGAATAAAGATGGTCTTGGCACACCTACCTTCTATCTATATGCTTGTTCAGCTGCATGAGTAAAAGTATTGAAGCCAGCAACAGCACTAACATAGGGCAACCAGAACTTTCACTGAACTGTCTGGAATAGCAGCTCCCACGTTTCTCTCATGGAAAGTACAATTTAGGGTAAAAGGTCAGCAACTCAAAAATATGCTGAAAACATATCATACACTGTCATAAAAATAGCCATTTGTGATATTGTAAATAATCCAGAAGCCATATTTTTCATATTTCTGTCTGCTGTGTACTATTTCAGATGTATATGTACAGTGGCTTGCAAAAGTATTCGGCCCCCTTGAAGTTTTCCACATTTTGTCACATTACTGCCACAAACATGAATTCATTTTATTGGAATTCCACATGAAAGACGAATACAAAGTAGTGTACATGTGAGAAGTGGAACAAAAATCATACAGGATTCCAAACCTTTTTTTTTTTTTTTTTTTACAAATAAATAACTGCAAAGTGGGGTGTGCATAATTATTCAACCCCCTTTGGGCTGAGTGCAGTTAGTTGCCCATAGACATTGCCTGATGAGTGCTAATGACTAAATAGAGTGCACCTGTGTGCAATCTAATGTCAGTACAAGTACAGCTGCTCTGTGACAGCCTCAGAGGTTGTCTAAGAGAATATTGGGAGCAACAACACCATGAAGTCCAAAGGACACACCAGACAGGTCAGTGATAAAGTTATTGAGAAATTTAAAGCAGGATTTCCAAAGCCTTGAACATCCCACGGAGCACTGTTCAAGCGATCATTCAGATATAGAAGGAGTATGGCACAACTGTAAACCTACCAAGACAAGGTCGTCCACCTAAACTTGCAGGCCGAACAAGGAGAGTGCTGATCAGAAATGCAGTCAAGAGGCCCATGGTGACTCTGGACGAGCTGCAGAGATCTACAGCTCAGGTGGGGGAATCTGTCCATAGGACAACTATTAGTCGTACACTGCACAAAGTTGGCCTTTATGGAAGAGTGGCAAGAAGAGAGCCATTGTTAACAGAAAGGCATAAAGCTGGCCACTAACAATCCAATTTCTAGCGAAAAATCGTTCGAGCGATCAGAAATTCTGATCGGATTGGTTGTAAATAATCTCCATTGGTGGACACAATCGATTATGAACGAGTGAAAAAAATGTCGCCCGAATGCATTTTCGTCGAACGAAAATTTGGATTTTCTTGGTGGTCGTCATAGATAGGAAGCAATGATTGGTTAGTTGATGGTGTAGTGAACGATTTTTCGTCCGATCAGAATTTCTGATCGCTCGAACAATTTTTCGCTAGAAATTGGACAGTTAGTGGCCAGCTTTAGTCGTCTCATTTGCAGATTGCTACATGCCATGTGGGGGACACAGCTAACGTGGAAGAAGGCGCTCTAGTCAGATGAGACCAAAATGGAACTTTTGGCCAAAATGCAAGACGCTATTTGTGGCGGAAAACTAACACTGCACATCACTCTGAACACACCATCCCCACTGTCAAATATGGTGGTGGCAGCATTATGCTCTGAGGGTGCTTCTCTTCAGCAGGGACAGGGAAGCTAGTCAGAGTTCATGGGAAGATGGATGGAGCCAAATACAGGGCAATCTTGGAAGACAACCTCTTGGAGTCTGCAAAAGACTTGAAACTGGGGTGGAGGTTCACCTTCCAGCAGGACAACGACCCTAAACATAAAGCCAGGGCAACAATGGAATGGTTTAAAACAAAACATATCTATGTGTTAGAATGGCCCAGCCAAAGTCCAGATCTAAATCCAAGTGTCAAGATCGGAAAATTGCTGTTCACAAACGCTGTCCATCTAATCTGACTGAGCTGGAGCTGTTTTGCAAAGAAGAATGGGCAAGGATTTCAGTCTCTAGATGTGCAAAGCTGGTAGAGACATATCCTAAAAGACTGGCATCTGTAATTGCAGCAAAAGGTGGTTGTACAAAGTATTGACTCAGGGGGCTGAATAATTATGCACACCCCACTTTGCAGTTATTTATTTGTAAAAAAAAAAAAAAAAGGTTTGGAATCATGTATGATTTTTGTTCCACTTCTCACGTGTACAGCACTTTGTATTGGTCTTTCATGTGGAATTCCAATAAAATTGATTCATGTTTGTGGCAGTAATGTGACAAAATGTGGAAAACTTCAAGGGGGCCGAATACTTTTGCAAGCCACTGTATGTTCAAAAGCAGTCTGGCTTTGAGGGTATAATTGTCACCTGGCTGAAGGAAGCTGCTAATTTGATTGTCTGTACTGTATGGCCGTGTAAAGTACATTTGCATTCAGAGTTTCTTTTGGACACTGTGGCCTCCAGCAAGGAAACAGGTAATTAGATAACGACCCCCCCTCTTCTGTCCTGAATCTGCTGGAAAGGTGTTGCATTGCTTTGAACTTTGAATGCATGTAAACAGCCCTGTTGACCCAATATACAATCCGGACTAACTGAGTCTGGAAAGTTGGAAGCTAAAACAGGAATCTTTGAAGTTTGCATATCACAGCCAGCAAGGATATGACAAGCGTTCTGTGCAAACCTGAGAAAATTAAATTATATCTATAAGTGTACCCTGGGGATACACTGCTTGCTATAAAAGTCTGTGGAGGACCTTCACAACTTGTAGTTCCTTGGAGATAGCAAAGACGCTAGGACTATCCTGGTTTCTGACCAGTGACTGCGGGCTCCCACAAACATTCAAACCTTCATGCTGGTAACATTGTATTCCCGTTTTATTTTGTCTTGTTGTTGTGTGTCTTTGTAAATCTTTTGTATATATTACTTTCTGCACTATTCCACTTTTTTTCTGGAATATTTATTTAATAAGTTTGACTTCTGAAGTACTAACAGCTCAGTCTTGGAGAGACTGCAGTGTAATTTGCGTTACAAGTTCAGTGCCTGATTGTGCCTTGCTACTGTGTGATTGCGTTGTGTGTGGCATCCCCGTATTTGGCGCAAAGCTGACCCAAATACGAAAAAGCTGGACTGAGTGCAGAACACTCGACAACAGAGTGGGAATTGTTGAAGTGTCTAGCAGCAGCTAGTGGTGGCAGTAAAAAGTGTTTTTGAGGGGTGACAGCCTTGTGTTAGCTTGAATAAGGCTGCTTACCCTTGCAATCTAATCCAACCCCCAGTTGGGAACAGTTTCTGCAGGCATGCCGTGGAGTCAGCTTCTGACATACACACTACAAAAGTCCAACATGTTGGGAAAACTGAAACATCGAATATTCAAGACTCAAAAACATCTAGGTTTAGATTGTCCAGTTTTATTTGCAAATGTAAAGTAGAACACAAAACTTACAAAAACGCTCTTTCAGGCTCGTAATGCTCCACAAGGTACTGGCATACCAGAACAGTATTGCCTTCCTCAAATACCCCCTACAGGATGTTTCAGCGGTTCCTGGTTTAAACCAGAAGTGTGACAAATCTGGACAGTAGAAACTGAACATATAAAATACATGAGAGGTTACCTAAAGCTAAAATTGCATGTCTGAAACTATTGATCCCGATTGTCCAGGGTAAAATTTAGCATCAGTAATGCCGTCCATGCCAATGTCATTTAGTGACCTGCCAAGGAGGATTAAAGAGTAGTAAAACTTTACTTTCCATTCTGCAGCTTTTGTTTCAATTAACCTCATTAAGACATAGAAACAGACATATCAAATCAAGATAAAAAAAAAGGTCATAAGGTTAAGACAATATGAGTAAGGTATGGACGATCTCATAATAAGCCAAAAACAAGGTGTACAGTAACAGGGTCAGCTGACCATGTATACAGAAGGCAACTTGCAGATACTCCAAACGGCACAATGGCTTGATATGGAGCTCAAATAAAAAAAAAAAAAAAATACTAGCCAAGAAAGAAAACATCACATGGCATCAAAATAACCCAAACACTTATCTGCTGTCATACAATGTAAATTCTGCAGATTTTATCTCTTGAATCACAAAAAGACATTTCACTTCCTGCAAAACGTAACCTGCTTATTTTCAATTATATGTTCAGTTTATATTGCGCACATCTTGACCAACCTCCCCAGAGGGAAACCCTAATGCAGGCTGGCCACACACTGGAGGATGGATCATGCACATCACAGAAGAGCATGTGCAGTGAGGAGCAGAAGTAAGGCCTCTTTTTCATGGGCAGCTGAAGACTGAATTCACCGCTTGTCACCTGCTGCTGTCCACTGGCCGCGAGCTTGCTAGCGCTCAGCACGAGCACGATATAAATTCCATCCCTTGGAACTGTGTGATAACTGAGCCAATAACATCAGCATTTGTGAATGGCGGCTTAAAGTAGACCTGTCAGGAACACTTGTAAACTGACACAACTGCTTCAGGGGTGAGTTTCCTGACCTTTAGCTTACTAACACACCAGCCCACATGGATAAAGGCAGCTATAGGTGCCTGTGGGCACATTCATATACCTAGCCCACTACCCAGGAGTCCTAAATATCAGAGAACTTAAATTGTGCCTTCAGTAAATGTTGCCAGCCTCAATCCTGCCACAACTGGCCCTGTTCCTTCCTGCTTCCCAAACCTTGCAATTGCCCACAACAGTTATGAGCAGTATCCTTAAAAGATCACTATCGCTGAAAAAATTCAAATACATGTATATGTCGCTTACAGTAAGTAGAACAAATCTGCCAGGTTTTGGACAAACCATCTCCTCACAGGGGATTTTCAGTATTACCTTTATGCTTTACAAAAGCACTCCCTTGAAAAGATCTACACAAATATGTCGGCCAACCTGTCTCCTCATTTGTACAGTATTTTTTTGCTGTTGGACTGAGCAACTTCTATTTAGTTAGTGGTTTTGAAAATAAAGAGAATTCGGAGAATCCTCCATGAGGAGATGGACTTGTCCAAAACGGTCAGATTTTTTTACTGCTTACTGTAAGCGACAGGAACATAGGAGAAAAGTAATTATAGTGTATTTTAATCTGGGAAGGATGTACTTATACGCATGTATTTTGAACTTCACAATTGTTTGCAATAGGGGTCCTTAAACCAATACAATGCCTAAAAAGAAAGCAAGCAAGAGAGGCAATTATGCCAAAGGGAAGGTTAAGGGCCCATCAGATAGTCACTGTGAGTTCAATGGGATTTGGAGCCTGTGAGCGCCCTGCAAGGTCTGTGAACAAGCATCACTTCCTGCTCCCTGCTAGAGACAAATGCTGGAATGTTAGAATGGAGAAAGACAACAAGGTTTTAGGTTTTTTTTTTACTTCAGATCCTTCCATGGAATCCAGGAACTTTCACAGTTTTGTTTCTATATTAAAAAGTGGTCTAGACTCTGAAGACCTGCAAACTGGATCTCCATTTTCCTACCAGTGCTGACTCCAATCCAGGCATAGCTATACAGATGTGGATAACAGAGAGCCACAAGCCAGAGAAGCCTCTATTGTGTTTATACCTGGGATCAGGGCACCCAGGAAGAGATCTGTAGCATTAGATTACAAGAGGTGCTTGCTGGTATGTGTGCTGAAGCAGTGCTGGCAGTTTATAAGCATTTCATACAGACAGGCTCAGTTTTACTAAGTATGGATCTGGAGGCATATTGTATAGAACGTGATATTTACAGCTGCAGGACTTCTACTTAAGCTGCCATATAGTTCTCCCCATAACATTCTTCAAATCATGCTGCCAACACCCAATACTGACAAGAGAATGCCATAGCAACAGCTGCTCTGCAAATACACAGTAAGTACAGCTTTTAACGCGCTGCCTCCATAATCATAAAACTAAATCAATGGTTTCTATAACATGAACCTGGAAGAATAGAAATGCATGAGGTGCTACTGCGAAATTGTTTTTAAAAGTGTAACAATTTTATGGGGAATAAAAATCCCTCACCAGACAGTTTCATAATAAAAAGCAAGAAACAATGGTGGTCTAGCTCCCTCCCTATTGCCCTTAGAATGCTAACAGCAGCTGTAGGCAGATTTCCAATGGCCCACTCTATTGAAGTCTATGGTCAGAGCAGAGCACCAATGCTGTCAGCACACTTACAATGCATCTTCGAGCACATTATTCCGGTCACAGTTTTTTTCTTCTCTTACAAAGCAATGATGCTATTTTAGCAGATGACTGTTACTTTAAAGCCAGTGGCCATATTGAACTTTTGCATCTCCCTTGATGTAAATCCATATAAATGGAAAACTGAATGAAAACCAAAAAAGTTTCAGTGTTCTGTGGCAATCACACAAGTGGCAAGGTGAAAATGTGGAGTTATTCCATACACCATATGGAGGAATGTTGCCATGGAAAGCATAATTGGAATAATTTACGATCTTAAGAAAAACTCAGCTTTCTGTAATTAGAGATGGAATTATAATTTTAATAAATTTCAAATGACTTTGTATGCCAGTGATATAGGTGACCTTAATGTTGTACAAAAATAGAATTACCGTATATTTGCTGGGAATGAAGACTACACTGGCTGCATGCTTGTGCCAGGTCAGCAATTCCCAGCAGTGAGTATACAGGTGCTCACTAATCGTAACATTTCCCAGGTGATCAACCATCCAATTGTTGCGATCGATCGGAAACTGGCATTCAAGAGATTCCGTACTAAAAAAAAAAGTCCCCTGTGGGGTACTTACCTCGGTAGGGGAAAGCCTCAGGGTCCCAATGAGGCTTCCCCATTCCCGGTAGCTGCAGGAAATCCAGCGCTGGCTCTCCCGAAGTGTCCCGCAATCCTCGTCTAACAAGCCTTGAAATATTAACCTTCCCTGGCTCCAGCGGGGGCGCGGTTGCGGCTCTCAGCACGGAAATAGCCGATTCCAGTTGGGTCCGCTCTACCACGCAGGAGACTTGCGCCTGCGCAGTAGAGCGGGCGACAGTAATCTGCTATTTCCACCTATCTCCAAGCGGAGAGCCGATACTGCGCCTGCGCGGGAGCCGGGAAGGTAAATATTTACATCCCCGCTGTTCGGAGGGGCACAGCGAGACCGCCGTGGGACACAGGAGGATGGGAAAAGCCTCGATAGGATCCGGAGGCTTCCCCCGCCCGAGGTTCAGTACCCCCCCCCCAGGGGATTGTTTTTTGTTACAGATTTTATTTCAAGCCCACCTACGGAGGGGAAAATGATAAGCAATCCGATAAGACCAAAATAATTGTTTGGAAATTCTGATCGACAGAATGATCGATAGAACATTCTTTTGTCGTCAATCAGCACCATTAACCGTACCAGATAGATCATGCGGTCGATCGTGCTGGAGATTGTACCGTTAATAGGCACTTTTAGATCTGGATTACTGCCTTGGAGCTTACACTTTTTTTTTAAAGGACAACCATTGCAAAATATTATCAAATTTAAATTACATACATATAAATGTACTTTTATCCCTGAATAAAATGCACTGTAAATTACCTTTGTTTTCCTATGGTGCTGTCACTTGCAGAGAGTTGTGATAATCTGCCAGATCTGTCAGGTTTTGGACTAGTCCATCTCCACATGAGGGATTCTCAGGGTTTTGTTTATTTACAAAATCTCTTACTGAATTTCAGTTGCTCAGTCCAACTACCAAAATAGTGTGTAGGCAAGTAAGGAAGCTGGCAGACATCTTTGTGTAGATCCTTTACAGGAAGTGCTTTTGTAAAGAATAAAGGAAATACTGAGTAACCCCCATTAGGAGATGGACCAGTCCAAAACCTGACAGATCTGTCAGCTTATTGCACATACTGTAAGCGACAGCAATATAGAAGAAAAACAATATATTATGCATTTTACTCTGGGAGAGATGAACATTTTACATGTATGTTTTAAATTGTATATTTTTTGTGATAGTGGTCCTTTACGTGTTACAGCATTAAATAATTAAAACCTGAGGGAGAATCTGCTATACTCACCTATTCTCTGACAATCTAATAGATGTCAGGTCCCTCAGTACTGGAAGCCAACAATGCTCTCCACTGTTGGCTACTGCACTGAGACACCAAAGAGATCTGCCTGCAATCTCTGTGGTCTGTAATGCAGATTTAAATGGAGTAGCTACCAGAGACAGATAAGCATGACCCCTGCTGCACTTGTCAGTGGTAGAGTGCAGTGCTGGATGGAGGCACTGATTGACCTGTCACCTGTAAGCATGCCATGAAGAGGGGAGTATAACTTATCTTGCTTCATATCCTGTAGGGAAACTTTCAAAACAATTCTGCAGTAGCACCTTTGAATTTCACTCTAAAACATTCTAACAAGGCGAAATTTCATAGTGTCATTTCTGCTAGAAAACTAGGCTTTTGCATACCTTACTTTACATATGCAATGGCTGACCCGGAGGCCTGCAAGATGTTTAAGGCTTAAAGGTGAAATATATTAAATAAAGGTAGAAAAAACAAACAAAAATTCCTGGAAAAAAATATTAACAAAAAAATATTTAACAATACAACATGACAAAATACAGAAACATCGTCAATATGGGCACTGTATAATAATAATCTTGCTACTTTGCTTATTATTAAACATTATACAACATGTTTGGCATCCTGTTACACTAGCTTTTTTTTTTTTTTCTAGACTGACCCATAGACCAGATGCCTCACTGACAAAGGTGGCGATACAACTACCGGAATGCATTACAGCACCTACAGTAGATCCAGGGTAACTCGGAGGGGAAATTAGGGAATAGACCCAGTGCAATGCCATTCCCTTACCCCACAGAGGGGAGACCATGTGGTGCTCATGAGTACAGAGATTTTTCGACATGTTAGCAAACATCTGATGGCTAACACGTTGTTCTGATGCACCCATCAATGCCCCTCTAATAAAGTTTCACTCCTTCAAATGTCACAAGCAGACAGGGAGAGCATGGTCACCCCATTGTACAAAATAAATATAAACAAAATCTGCATGGCAGATTGCTGAGTGATTCTGGGAAGCTAAATAAAAAATAGGCAATGCTACAACTCTACTCTATGCAGAATGCATACTATATACATATAATAAAGGTGACTTTTGGCTTGTAATGTTAAAGCAGCATTTCTGACATCATGGTCTATATTTCGTGAGATAAAAGGGGCTCACCAGGAAGGGCTAGAGCAATAAACTTAGTTGCCATGACAAAGGCAACCAGGTATTGATTTTGCGGTTCTTAACCTAAACTATACTGAGCAAAAATATAGATTAAAAAAAATAAGGATTTATGCATTGGCAATACATTTTTTAAATGTATAAATGCCTTTATTGCAATTGCTGCTGGCTCATGTTACTAGCTAGTGGTGCTGCACTTCATCTGCAAATCCACTAGGGGTTACTGCAGGATGTAGAAGGAACAGTCATTAACTTTGGGCAATTCTGGCAGTGGTGCATTGGTTAGGTAGACAGTGTTCAGTTATTCTATTGACTAATGCCATTCAGCTGTTGGGGGTCATTTTATCACCAGGTGTTCAGGTATAACAGTCAAAATGCCCAGAACACACTTGGTTCTGGGGTGGAGGAAGTTACACAGTCATTTAGATATTGCACAACTGAAATGCATAGATGATGAAAATGTGAATGTTGGTTAGGATTGGAGGTACATGAGGCGGGCTAGAGGATAGGGCAGTAGGAAGTTGGCATTTGCCGTTATGGTTAGGATGATTAATGTAAGGCACCAAAAAGGGTGTTGATATTAAAGTTGCTTTGAACCCACATTAACTATTGTAATAAAATCATTCTTCAGTCACAACTCTGAAAGCAGATATATTTTTCCAGCTTACCACAAGGTGGCGATGGTACTCACAAGTTCCAATGTTTGTTTATATCCTCATGTGGGTCTATAGTTCCTGTTAACACTATGTAACAGTCTGGAAAGTGAGTGGGCAAAAGCTGAAAATTGGATTTTTTTTAAGTGAATAAACATTACTGCTTGTTGTGCAAGTCAAGTCTTCAGAAGATGAAACAGTCATCAGAAGAGGGTTGAAGTCAAGGAGGTGAATAGGGAAGGGGGAAGAAAATGAAACTGTTGCAGAGAGCTGTATTGCTTTAACAATATCCAGTGCAAAAGTCAGCAACGATGGAGCAATGATGGACCTCTACTGTAGAGCCTCAGTTCTTGAAATGCCCCCTCTCCCTCTCTGTTACAGTAGAAGTTGAGTAGCAGTACAGCTGGCTGCAGCCAATGTGTGCCAGCCCCGGTGACCCGGTGATGAAATTACATTTCCTCCTTTTGGCCATACAGCGCACTGCTCAGAATTAAGTCGCTTATTGTTTGAGTCAGTCATCAGCAGCTCTTCGATAGGCATTTCCACATTTAAAACCTGACTTGTAATGCTTAAATTTGTAGAGATAAAGCTCTTTGTTTTAACTTTCAATACAACTTTAAAAATAGGCTTGGAAAACTGGAAAAATTGCCTGAGCACTCGCTCAGTCGCTAGAGGGAATCAACGCAGAACAGAAGTTTTCTTAAGAACCTTCTGTAAAGCAATTAAAACTGTGGGAACTTTGACGATTGCTGTGAGTTCCACCTCAGTCTTCCGCTGCACTAGACTCCATAAATAAGTCCAACTTATCATACCTTATGTTACATTCATTGCATCTGCCAAAAAGAAAGGCTTAGAAATCTGCAAGAACCACAACATAAGAAGTCACATATCGATATGGGGTAACATCTCTTCTGTTCCCTCGATTTAGCACAAATGTCAGGCAAAGAATCCTGGCATTCAAAAATGTTCTTTAATAAAGTACAAATGAAGGTTTGGAGGTGTGGGACTATCGTCTCAGCCATCAGGGTTGTCCAGCTGACCTTCTGCCTCCACACGTTTCTCGGAGGAGGTGTACAGGAAGTTGCAGCAGATGTAAAGTGGATACACAAGCAGGCGACTGTCCAAGTTCATAACCACTTGTTCCTAAAAAGAAGAAGGACCATGTAAGTGTGAGTAATACAGATGCTTTTAAAATTGCAGTCAACATTCAAATATTCAAGAGCTTTCTGTGTGCAGGTGAGATCAATTACTAATATTCAGAGGATGGCACTGTTTGTGGGCAACAGATTCCAGTTAAAAGTGAAAATTTGCACTAGGGTTTTTTTTTTTAAAGTGAAAATGTATTTGCAACACTTTCGGGAGTATACACAACTGACCTCATCAGGCCAAATATCAGTGCCTAAAACGTTAACAAAAAAGATATTTAATACCAGAAACATAGGACAAATCGTGCAAATACATTTTCACTTTACATTACATCCATGTCCACCATGTACCGGAGGGGAGACAGCTATTGGTTCGTTACCCTGTATAGCAACCTTATCTAAACCTATCCTCCGCCTGAGAGAAAATATTATACAATTGGGCTCCTGTTGTCCCTGTGTTTAATTTTTAAGGTATTGACACCTATCTCTCAAGCGGAATGTTGCAGCATCTGCATTGGATTCTGACTGTGTAATAGCTATAAGCATGAGGTGACAGATGCCCCATCTGACCATTTCTGTCGTCAGGGGCAGCAATCTTATGTTTATCTGTGCAGCTGAAAATCACTAGTCACCTGCGTTTTCGGGAAGAGAAGGGGGAAAAAGCTGCCTCTATTGACCAAGCAAGGTAGAAAATCTGTCCCAATTGTGACCCTCTCTCCCCATTGTCGTGCGCAGCGGGTTACCGGGGGGGGGGGGGGGGTGCGCGACGGCATAGCTAGCATAGTTGCCCCAGTATGGCTAGAATAGTTACCCCAGCATAGCTAGTATAGTGGCCAGTATAGCTAGTATAGTCCCAGTATGGGTAGGTAGCGCCCCAGTATAGCTAGTATAGTGCCCAGTATGGGTAGGTAGTGCCCCAGTATAGCTAGTATAGTGTCCAGTATGGGTAGGTAGTGCCCCAGTATGGGTAGTATAGTGCCCCAGTATGGGTAGTATAGTGCCCCAGTATGGGTAGTATAGTGCCCCAGTATGGGTAGTATAGTGCCCCAGTATGGGTAGTATAGTGCCCAGTATGGGTAGTATAGTGCCCAGTATGGGTAGTATAGTGCCCAGTAAGGGTAGTATAGTGCCCAGTAAGGGTAGTATAGTGCCCAGTAAGGGTAGTATAGTGCCCAGTAAGGGTAGTATAGTGCCCAGTAAGGGTAGTATAGTGCCCAGTAAGGGTAGTATAGTGCCCAGTAAGGGTAAGTAGTGCCCCAGTATAGCTAGTATAGGTAGGTAGTGCCCCAGTATAGTGCCCAGTATGGGTAGGTAGTGCCCCAGTATAGCCAGTATCGTGCCCAGTATAGGTAGTATAGCGCCCCAGTATGGGTAGGTAGTGCCCCAGTATAGCCATCCCCACCCCCCCACCCCTGCTGCTGTTACCTTAGCCGGCAGCCACTTCCTCTATATTCCCCTCTCCTACCCGTGTAACTGATTCACAGCAGCGCGGCCCGCGGCCGCTGTGATGAGGCAGGAAGTAGGAGAGAGTGCGGCTTCCTGTAGCGGCGATGTGCATCGCCATTACTATGGGAACCGCTCGCTCTCTCCTGCTTCCTGCCTCATCACAGCAACCGCAGCTGCTGTGATGTGGCAGGAAGCAGGAGAGAGAGAGCGAGCGGTTTGCAGTTATTCCCCCCCCCCCCCCGCGGGGAGAGGGGGGATAACTGTAAACGTCCCACGGACCAGCAGTGGGCCGCGGAACGGTGGTTGGGGATATACACCATTAAAACATTTTACCATCTTATTAAGGAACTCTCATAATACTTTTCTAGAGTGTATTAAGCAGCCTTAAATTACTCTCTGGTGGAGTATCACACCAATACTAACTATGTCATCTAACTTCTAAACCCAGAAATCTTAAAAGGACAATCTAAAATACACTGAATTGCCAAATCAATCCCAAGTTGCCCAACGATCAATAACACGATTATAACAATTATTAAGTTCAAATCTCTATTCATTATTAAGTTCAAACCCCCCAGATATGCCCAATAGTTGGTCAGCTACAGTTCACACACAGCTCTCCTCTCTGCACTGCTGGCCGCATGGTATAATTTATCTCAGCCATTACGAACAGGCATCAACGATAGCAGAGGCTATTACTTCCATTATAAACTATTCATGGTTATCTAACGTTCAGCTTCTCAAGAATTAATCTGATGTTTGTGTTCAATATTACTTTAAAGCTGGATTGTGATCTTTATTTTAGAGTGCATTTTAGCTGCTGAAATGTGCGTAATTTGCCTTCCAGTATAACCCAGCACAACTCTGTTGCTACCATTTTGGGAATGGCATTCAAACATTTTATTGCATTGTTACATTATTGTCAAGTCCTGTTAAGACTAAAAAAGGGCAAAGTTCCATTTTTTATTAAGTACAAACACACTATGGGGATCTAGGCAGAAACTACTATTTTATTTATGCAATAAGTAATCTGTCCAGTTTCTGTGTTCGCTTTAACCTCCCTCATGCGCTTATTAAACCCAGAGGCCAGTTATATCTCTCTCCATACATATTTATAGCTAGCTTGAAAATTGCTGATCATAATTTCTTAAAACCATTAAAACAGAACACGTACCTGATCTTTTTCAAGGCTGAGTATCTGATACCCGCTAGTCTTATTGCAGATCAGTTTACCATTGGAATCGAATGACGACAAACGCAATCTGGGAACAAAACAGAACAAAATGATTGGATGAAAAAGATTTAAGACAATACTTACGCACATTAGTGTGTGGCTATACAAAGACCACAGTAGAATGGGGGTGTTACTTTTTCACAAGACTAGTATCGGTTTTGATGAAGGCTTTCCCTTCAATCAAACAAGTATTCATAAACCAAAGTATTACATTTACTCGGGTAGTCTTTAGCATTACCGTATACTACATTTGTTAGAAGATTCCAAAAATATAAACTGTCACAAAAGTAACTACAATGGATAAAAAATAATTCCAAATTCATATACTATATGTTTATGTTATAGAATGTATATGTAGTTATGTACAGACTTATCACCAAAGCTGTCTGCAATCCTTTTTCAGTGTGCAGTTTGCAGCTAAAAACGGAAAAAGATGATGCAGTTCCTGTTTATCGTTCGTTGTTTCCAGTAAGTCACTATAGAACACAGGTAGAATAAGGTAATTGAGCACCCATGGTACACATGCCTTAGTGCCACCAATTAATCCTTAACCACTTTATCCACTACTACCGTATATCTACGTCCTTTGTGACTTTATCTAAGCCACGAGTCAGTAGATATAAGTCTTGTAGCAGAAGCAGGGCTGTGCAGGATTGGGCTTGCTCCTGTGCACATTTCTGGCACTATCTGATGCAACACTAATTGGTAAACAGGAATATAGGTTTCCTGAGCTAATGAGATTGATTTTTACCATCAGTTTATAGTGAAAAATACACTCTGTAGTATTATTTAAGAATCAAATATCTTCACCATAAATTGTGACAGGAACTAAGTTATAAGTGATAAGCGGTAAGAATAGCCAAACAAAATTTGTGTTTTTTTTATCTACAGTAGCACTTTTTATTTTTTAAACTGGAATTGGTAACACTGAGAAATAATGTGTATTTTCTCCATGGCGACGGGGCGGGATGACGTCACCGACGTCGTGACGTCAAAGGGGAATCCGATCCACCCCACGGCGCTGCCTGGCACTGATTGGCCAGGCAGCGCACGGGGTCTGGGGGGGGGGGGGGGGGGCGGCTGCGGCGACGGGTATAGCGGCGGATCGGCGGCGATCGGAGGTTACACGCAGCTAGCAAAGTGCTAGCTGTGTGTAACAAAAAAAAATTTATGCAAATCAGCCCAGCGGGGCCTGAGCGGCGCCTCCCGGCGGCATAGCCCAAGCTCAGCTCGGGCTTACCGCCAGGGAGGTTAAATAAAACATTTTTTCGTGTCATAAGTAGGGATGAAGTTATTTCTGATTAAATAAAGACATAGCTAAACTGTAAAAACTGCCCTGGTCTATAAGTGGGAAACAACGTCTGGATGCAAAGTGGTTAATGTGCCAAGATCCTAGCACTTTAACTGTGCTAACAGAATGTAGACCCCTGACCAGCCAGATACTGGCATGCACCTTTGGGGCAAAATCATCCAGAATGCCTCCAGGAGTCAAAAAGGTCAAACATGAATCTATGATGTAAAATCCTTTTCTCCTGGCATGCATCCATGAGGCAAAACATTCCTTGTCAGCATGCATAATGTAAAAATGTCCCAGCGTGCAAGCATGACATATCTCAAGGCCTGCACCTGTGAGGCAAAATCTCCCAGCATACATAAGTAAAGCAAAAATCTGTCTTTGTGGGTCTGTGACAATTACTTGTCCATCCTCTTGCTCGAGCGTTCATCTGTGCATCGGCAACTGTGGATTTATGCCTTTAGTTGAGCACATACGCATGTGAGGAGTTTGCCAAAAATGTTTGCACATGCATGACGCATTACTTTGCTTATACGTCCTTTCAGCTATTCTATATCTGCTCCTTTTAAGTGACCTCTGCCTGATACCTCAATCTTGTGACCTTGCTCAATAATGTTCTCTGCTTGTACTGGCCTCAGCTTGTGACCCTAGGTGTTCATGACTGCCCTTACTCTGCTGGTGCATGAACTATGCTTATATGCTGCTCCCCACCAACTACCCCACACCACTGGCAGGGAGAACAAATGACAATGTGATTTGAAGGCAATCCCAGGGCCCATGGATAATGTGATTTGAAGGAAATCCCAGAGCCTATGGACAATGCGATTTGAAAAAAATCCCAGAGCCTATGGACAATGATTTGAAGGAAATTCCAAAGCCCATGGGCAATGTGATTTGAATGCAAACCCAGGGGACCGTGACTTGGTGGTCCCCAGCAGCAAATAATCCATCTGTCACCAGGGGTAGTAGATCACCATCCATTGCAGAGATGTGGTGGGGTGTGGGTGTCGGAGCACCCTCTAAGAAAAGGCACAGGAGACAAAAAGGGAGCCCAGTGGTGCAGTACATCAAAGGAAAATGGTAAATGTAAAAGAAACAAGATTCTACTCACAAATGTGGGTTGCAGAGGGGCAACCGACCACAAGAAGCAGGTGGAGACAATGAACCAGACTCCACTCGGGGAGCTCACTGTGGACCTGGATGCGGTCGCTCTCTTTGAGAAAAGAAGGGAAACCGATTTCCACCGTGGTAAAACCACGGGTACTCTGTCTCCACCCCTCAAACGGGTGGCTCCCTATGCTAAACTTTTTGCTTAGTTTGGCACTGATATTGGCCTGAGGAAGCGGGCTCGGACCCGTGAAACTCGTTGCCTGTGCTACCACTAATAAAATCTTGTTTGTACAAAGATTTTTTGTCTTTGAGGTAAGCTACCTCAATCTTTTGTAGATTTTAAACTGCTCTTAAATGCTTTTATTATAGACCAGGGCGCCTCTTTTACCTAACCAGTGCATCCATTGCAGAGAGTTCCTGAGAAAATCAGGCAGCAACTTAAGGTGTCCACTAATGACACAATTTTGGTGGTACAATCTTGCCACTTCTGTGTCATATGAGGGAGTCGAGGGACTACCTAAAGTACCCATTCAAAGCATTTTCACTTAGTTTACCTGTCT
Source organism: Hyperolius riggenbachi (assembly GCF_040937935.1). Lineage (NCBI taxonomy): Eukaryota > Metazoa > Chordata > Amphibia > Anura > Hyperoliidae > Hyperolius > Hyperolius riggenbachi. The sequence continues at coordinate 129,283,166 of NC_090648.1, forward strand.
ACTACATATATTTGTTAAGATTGTACAAGCAAGATTGCATAATTGATAGGCACCGTGCCTTGGGGAAGCCCTTGCTAACCACCAGAGGGAGAGTCAACAGTGTTGTTATAGCATCTGTAAGGCAACTTCTCTCAGTAAGTATCTGTGAGGCACCACTACATAAATAATCTGTAGTAAAGAACTGAGGTCATACTTTACATATGCCTTTGGAATTACTTTAAAGCATTTGTTTGACTGACATCAGCCATAAAAGCCAACAAACGTATTACCTACATGTTATATAGTTGGGCAACAGTTTTTCATTCATAAACTGGTTTCATTCGGCAGCCTGATACTTTCTGTCCCCCATCTTCTTTCTGAGGGGACAACTTACCTGAATGCAATGTTTCTCTGGGGCTGCAGGCTGACTGAGCCACTACACGGCTGGTTCAGTGTGTTTCTTTTAAATATGATGTAGCGGTTGGTGTAGGTAACCAACAGGTCGAACCCAAAGTTGAATCCAGTCCAGCGCCAGCAGTACTAGAATAAAATCAATAGAATTAGGGCAGGTCTATTTGTCTCAGTTAAAGACATGAGGATTCTACATGCAAACATTATTTTTCTGTCAGCAGGGCTAGAAACTGAAAACACACTCAGCACAATGCAAAGTAATGTTAAACCCTTAAAGGGATACTGTAGGGGGGGGGGGGGGTCGGGGGAAAATTAGTTGAACATACCCGGAGCTTCTAATGGTCCCCCACAGACATCCTGTGCCCACGCAGCCACTCACCGATGCTCTGGCCCCGCCTCCGGTTCACTTCTGGAATTTCAGACTTTAAAGTCTGAAAACCACTGTGCCTGGGTTGCAGTGTCCTCGCTTCCCCTGATGTCACCAGGAGCGCACGGCGCAGACACAGACCATACTTGGCCTGCGTAGTACGCGCTTGGTGACATCAGCGGGTGTGAGGACACGGCAACGCAGACGCAGTGGTTTTCAGACTTTAAAGTCTGAAATTCCAAAAGTGACCCAGAGGTGGGGCCGGAGCATTGGGGAGTGGCTGCGCGGGCACAGGATGTCTGTGGGGGACCGTTAGAAGCCCCGGGTAAGTTCAACTCATTTTCCCCCCAACCCCCTACAGTATCCCTTTAAGGCCTGGGGCCCACTAGTATACTTAGAGGAGTGATTTCCGCTTTCTAGGAATTGCCAGCAGTCCAAAAAGCGCTTTACATTAAAGCCTATAGTAGTGATTCCACAGAAAGGATTGGGATTTGCCAATGCCTGCAGCATTTTCAGAGCAATTTCATTCAGGGAATGCAGCGGGCAAAAACGCTTCGGAAATCGCTGTTTTTACTGGCAATATAGCTCTACTGCCTGAAACTGAGGTAAATATGAATTTACCATCATTACCTCAACTCAAAAACATATCCCAAACATAGTTTGTTTGCCGCAAGCCGTAACTCCTATAGCCTATTAAAAAAACTAAAGTTAATCCTGCCTTTGTAGCATGAAACAGTCTTTATCCAAATAGATTTCTGTGCTGCCTGACTGCTTTAGGTCTTTCACTGGACCAAGTCATAGGAAGACAAAGAATACAGATTCCCCTCTGAATCCCACTACAGCAGCATAGATGGAAAAAAAAAAACCTGCTGAAGTGCTTTTTTTTTGTAAAAATAAGCAACCCTGTGACCCCTGCCAGCCGCACTCAATCTGATTCCAGACTACCTGTCTACATTTACCACCAAAGAAAGAAGAGGCATGCGCTGCATAATAAAGAGGGAAGGAGGGCAAAGGTGGTACAGAGAGGCACTGTGTGCGTGGGCACAGAGGCAGACACTGGAGGCACTGAGGTACAAAGGTGACACAGAGGTGGACACTGGAGGCATGAGGCGAGGCACAGAGGAGGTAGAGGGTATAAAGATGATACAATGTTTCGACTTAAGAATGGATTCAGGTTAAAGGTGGCCACTAACGGTCCAATTTCTAGCAAAAAATCGTTCGAGCGATCAGAAATTCTGATCGGATGAAAAAACGTTCACTACACCATCAACTAACCAATCTTTACTTCCTATCTATCACGACCACCAAAAAAATCCAAATTTTCGTTCAACGAAAATTCATTCAGGCAACATTTTTTTCACTCGTTCATAATCTATTGTGTCCACCAATGGAGATTATTTACAACCAATCCGATCAGAATTTCTGATCGCTCGAACGATTTTTCGCTAGAAATTGGACCATTAGTGGCCAGCTTAAGAATTATCTTGTTAGTTTCCCTGGGACTACCTGTATGTTCTCAGTATCACTAGTAGTCAGTGCTGTGATTTGCACATTTGGTTCCCACTGAAAACCTATACAGCTTTTTTTCCAAAATATCAGTGAAGTCCATGTCCTAAATTATTTAACACCGAAATGTGGAGCCATCTGTGATAACCAAAAGTATAGTTGGTTAGGCCACTGGATGAAGCATGGCAAAGCTGCTGATGTTTTATCTATACAGAATGAGACAAAATCCCTGGCTGAATGCAGAAAGCAAGGAAGCAGAGGCCAGAGATGGGAGTTCAAAGCTGTAGAAGGCTGTGTGGGACTGTGAAGAGATGAGGGAGTAGAAGTCTGAATGCTTGGTCACAGCGTTTATAACAACCTAATTCCTCTTATCTTCCCAAACGTGATACCGTGGCGCCCCAATATACTAAGAGTAGATTGCTGCTGTGAAAGGATGAATCCTTTACATCCAAATAGTCAAAATTGTTTTGCGTAGCACAGCGCAGGTATACTCTTCTTAATAGGTGATATTCTTATTTATTTCTCCACCTATATGCACTCAATGTGCAAATAAAGCAAATAAGGTGCCTTCAGTGAAGTATATGAGTTTGTTTATTTCTGGATTAAAAAGATAAATACAGGCTATACGAGTTGGGCACTTACTTCTGGAGGGTCCCAATCCACTCAGGACCATCCCTAGGTGATATCGCTTCCCACTCCAGGTGGTACTTAAGCCCTTCTACTCGAACCTTTCTCTGTGCTGCCCGCTCCTGTCCCGACTAGTTTCAGCAAGTGCCGTCTTCAGGGGATAAAACCTTAAGTACCACCTGGAGTGGGAAGCGATATCGCCTAGGGAGGGTCCTGAGTGGATTGGGACCCTCCAGAAGTAAGTGTCCAACTCGTATAGCCTGTATTTATCTTTTTAATCCAGAAATAAGCAAACTCATATACTTCACTGAAAGCACCTTATTTGCTTTATTTGCACATTGAGTGCATATAGGTGGAGAAATAAATAAGAATATCATCTATTAAGAAGAGTATACCTGCGCTGTGCTACGCAAAATAATCCCTCTTATCTGGAAGTAATGAGCCACTCTAATTTGAGCTGATATCTCTGTGGGTGTGCCGTTTAGATGGGCTATATGTAAAACACAGGGGGTTATATATTTCTGTGCTCCCATGAAAACAGGAAGTAACCACAAGGTGGTTATTTTCAGGCGCATCATACCTCAGCATCTCAGTAGGCGTTCTGTGGGCTGCAACAAATGTTTTTCTTTAAAGGTTATTATGCTGCTGCTTATCTCTTAGAGCAGATAGGAAGCACTGGGTTTAGGTTCGCTTCCAGTAGTTTCCTCAGTAGCCAGAGCTGACGGTAGGCAGGGCAACGGCAAACCATAAAAGAAAGAGCTGCAGAATCATTGGCCTATAACTTGTTTCTAGGTAGACAATAGCAAAAAAAAGGTACAAACTATTAAAGGAAAGGCTTTTATGCCATTAATAGATGAAAATTATAGGTCAGAACAAGCAGTGTTTGGTGAGGGAAGCAGTGCTATTCCTATATAAAGTGCTCTAAATGCATAATGGACTCTGAGCAAGACCTATAAAGAAAGAAAGAAAATTGTCCTTATGTTGGTTATTATTTGGATTCTCTATATTAAGTGTAATTTACTTTAAGTGAATTTAATATAGCGCTTAATGGGGTTTGAACAGTTACATCAGCCATGCATCCTGAGGTAAGATGCGCCTGAAAATAAACACCTTGTACATCAGTCTGGTCATTCAGCAGACAATCAGTGTAAAAGACGGCAGTTCCATCTGCCCCCTGGTGATCCATTCACGCCAGCATTCCTATGCAATACTCCTTTATCATCTTTAAAAAAAAGTCAATATATTGTTAACTGGCCCATAAACACAGCAAAGAAAAGCAGACAGGGCATACTAGCCAGTCTGTACATTTTCTGCCAGACGGAGAAACAAGAATGAGGAAAGAAAAAACTATTCCACTTTATGATGTTCAGATCATTTTTCTATTGTCCCACAGACACACACAACACACTTAACAAGAACTAACCTATGAAGCAGACCTGGAGTCATGTCTCCGCAATTTAAGGAGCTGTATAACTGCTTTCAGCACAAAAGACTTTAGCACTGAAGCTTAGCATTATTTCTAATGATGATAGATACATTATCTTACACAAGGCAAGCTGAAAATACAAACCTCATCCAGTCCTAGGATACAGATGGCAGCAAAAGCACAAAGGTCAGACCATGCGGAGTGAACTGGAAAATACAACAACTGCATACCAATGGCGGATGAGCTTTCCTTCTATGAGGCCCGGTTCACACTATGAACACAACCACCTAGTGGTTGCGATTCATGTTGTGCGATTTTGCAGTGATTTTTCAGCGATTGCAATTCCCCTATGGGGAATGAGAATTGCATCAGGATAGACCTAAAAATGCAACATGCAGCACGTTTGCGCTTATGCAAACCGCAATCGCTGCAGTGAGAATGGTCCCATAGGGCTTCATTGTACTAAGCACTTTGCTGACCACCGGCTATCAACAAAACACTTAAACGCTGCAGAAAGTGAACAGTTGCTCAGTAGGGATGGTCGTAAATGCTGATTTTCCAAATTAGCAGTTATCTGAATTTCCAATACAGATTTCCGCACAAAGGGTTTTTTTGTTATTTTTGTTAATAAATTCATGTACATTTCTTTTTAAAACAATGTGTTTGCTGAATCAGTTATACTTTTTGGATGTCTGCTGGTATGCGGATATCCTAGATACGTTACCAAATTCTCTAATTGGCCAAATACTTTTGAGATGGAAGCATTGGAAGCCCCCACATGATGTCACGCATGTGCCACTTGTCATCCCTCAGTTGTCCCCCTGCGCAGCAACACAGCACGTCATCAGCTACACAACTGACACGTGTGCCCAGCAATGTCGCTCATGGGGATCAGCTCCTGATCCACAACAGGCTGCATCAGTTGGGCATGTGTGCAGACCTTTAGACGGCCAAGAAACAGGGAGAGACCGCTTGTGATAAGGTTTTACTGCAGGAAAGTTCAAAGGGTGATTACTTGTAAAAGACAGAGTGTGGTTTCTAAACTGCAAATATGACAGAATCATGCAAGGTTATAAAAAAATAGCTAAATAACTAAAAATCTAAATATGAGACTCTTCTTTGCTACTAATGTTTTACTCATTAGCAGTACTACACATACAATTCATATCATAAGATATTTTTTTTGCTTCGGGTTTGCTTTAAGCAACTCCTTTGAAATGTAATTATTTTCAAAGACACCAGAACTTATCCTTTCTTTGTGTTCCTACACTATACACACACAGAGTCTAAGATACGTTTTCTCTTTTGTGAATGAAGAACGATTACTTCAACAATGTGCCGGTTTACTTAAACCTAACACCTGTATAATTATTATAAATGTGATTTTAATGACCATTGTATTGCATAAACCCTCACACAAAAGCTACAAGGCATAGCTATAACCATAAACCTCTAAATGGCCTAATTAAAATGATGTCTTTTTAACATATAGTCCGTGGGCTTTAAAACCGGTCTTCATAAGGCAGAAAACTGAGTACAGGCCAGCTTCAGCCCCACTATACTAATTGCTTTAGAGCCAAAAAAAAAAAATTACAGTAAACAAACGGAAGCAATTTCACATGAATACAGATAAACTGAGGCACAGAAATGTAGGTGCAATCAGGCTCTTACGTCTCCATCCTTGGCGAGTCTCCTGCCACACCGCATGCTGTTGCTCTCCAGTTCTTCTTTAATGATTTCTTGAGGGCTGAATAGAATACAAATAGCATCTTTGTCACACAATAATATGTGTATGCAACAATGTGAAACATAAAAAGAAGAAACATAGCCATACACACTACAAAGGCTCAGGAGAAGTCTAAAGAATTCAGAGATCAGAAATAAACAAAAGATTTCAACTGTACAGTTGGTTTTCAAGCTGAAAAACAGCATACCAAGTCAACTAAAACTTTACCAGGCAGCTTTTGCGGTTACCTTTCATAATAAGTAGTATGTAAGAGTAGTGGAGCAAAGCAGAACTGCACACATGCTTTTATTTTACTTCTGGAAATACTAGAGCAAACATTACAGGTCCTTCTGAGGGCATCTCGTTTAGCCGATGCCAATCGCTGTTCTGTAGCTGAGCAGAAGAGAGTTTGGCATTGGTTCCTGTTCTTGCGTCACATCTTGGTCATCCTAGGTAGGCACGGAAGCTTCCATTCCTTTGAATAGAGAGTGCTTGAGCGATAAACTCTTAATGCCCATTTGAACCAGCCCTTAGTTGCCTTTTTTTATCGCTGTCTTTATTAGTGATGTTACATGCTACTTGTAAAGTCCAGGAGGAAATTATATGGCGGGAAGCAACAGGAGCGAGCGCAGCATTTGCATGAACGGTAAAGGCACTGTGTATTCATTTGAATGGACAGAGCTTGAGTGAGAAGCGCAGCGGACGTCATTTTAACACCAGCAGAGCACCTGTGTGAACCAGCCCCAATTCTAGGTACACACCACACAATCTCCCAGCAGATCTGACATGCCCAATCGGCTCCCAATCAACAACAAGATTGATTTTGTGCTGTAGTGATCTGAAAATCAATAACTGGGTTAATTATGAGTTGAAGCCATCTGATGGTAAATTGAATGGTGTGTACCTAGCTTAAAGAGACTCTGTAAAGGAAAAAAACCCTCCGATTCTCAAAGAAAGTTCTTGGCTGTAGCAGTGTAACCCGATTTATCCTCTGTGTTCTGCCCCGGCTGACAGGAATCCACCAGACTCAGATGTGAATATCAAGGATTTATTTGTGACCTTAACAATGGTCAACTGGTAACTTCACTCAACCAGTATAACTCTCAACACAAATTTACATTTCCCTTGCACATCACAGGTCAAAAATACAATCTTCTCCTCTTCACAGCCGGTGCACCGGTAAAAGCTGCGGGATAAAAGTTAGGTTACTCATAAACAAACACTTTTATACATAAATGGAGTAACAACTGATCTTTTACAATCAACCACTTTTCAATACAATACTTTTGATCACAGTACCATTTACTGAGGTATAGGGGCTTTGGCAGGGACAGGTCTACAGAGCAATTCAGTTCATACACAGTCTCAGTCTCTTGCTTCGAAGTCCCAGCTATCTTGATCAGCAAAACCTTAGGGTGTTAGTGGGTTTCCTCCGTATGGCACTGAAGCAACTTGTGCAGTTCTTTGGTTGGTAAATGGCTCCAAAATAATGTCCACCTTTACTCAGCAATTCTCAGACTTTAAAGAGAATCCGAGGTGGGATTTAATTATGTTAGTGGGGCACAGAGGCTGGTTGTGCACACTAACACCAGCCTCTGTTGCCCCATGGTGTGCCTCCAGGACCCCCCTGCACGTCGCTATACCCTCCAATCAGCAGGAGGGGACGCCGGCGGGTAGCGCCGATACAGAGGAGGCGGGGGAGCAGCGCTAACAGACACGGCATAGGTAAACATTGTGCTGGCGACCCGTTGTGTGTCGCTAGCACTGCAGAGGGGATAGCGGCGCGCAGGGGGGTCCTGGAGGCACACCATGGGGCAACAGAGGCTGGTGTTAGTGTGCACAACCAGCCTCTGTGCCCCACTAACATAATTAAATCCCACCTCGGGTTCTCTTTAACTCTCTCTACTATATTTCTCATATCACTGTATCTTTTTGGCGCCACTTTCTTTTATAGGGATCCCTAAAATAATAAACAAAAGTAAAGAAAGAATCAATTGATCAAAAAGGGGTTAGAGAAATAAAAACATAATTAAAAAAAAATAAAAAAATTACAAAACAACATTGACCAATGCACCCAGCTATACCATCAATATCTCAATCCTTCAACATCACTCTTTTCTTAGGCTACTTGAACTCTATGCTGAATAAGCTCTAATTTTTGTATTAGCAAAACTTGAATCTCCAACTCCGTTGACTCTCTCTCTCGGTCAGATGTTACTCTGCTTTTCACTGTAGTTCTCTCAGGAACACTGGATGCAGTGTGATTCCATCACCAATCTTCTCCTTTATGGGTGACAGGTTAACAGATCTAATTATGTTTCACTGACAGGTTCTTTTTATCTCAAAAGCTCTAGTTCTCACTCTCGTTCTTAGGCTTTGCACTCAGGTATCACAGAAATAACACTTTGGTTCACTTCTCATAGACTTTTAGCAGATAACTGGAGAACAAATCAACTGATGACTGATGCAGGCTGACAGGCAAAATGTCTCTGAGTCAGGATCACTGCTTACGGCTGAGCTATACATCACTGAGGGGCTTATCAGAGGCCATTTACTTTCTTGTGACAAAGTTCACTCACACTTAATATACTTAGTTACAGTCTCTGTTTCTTTGGCAATATAATGTAATACAGTGCTAGATGGCAGAAATGAACGGTTTATCATCACCAGGCCACTGCTTCTTTAGTGTTTTTTCAAACAGGCAAATTTCAGTCACACCACCTTCATCAGAGGATACCATTCAGTATGATGAGGTCAACTGTCACTATTCTTCAGACAACCTCCACTGAATTCTGGCCATTTTCTCTGATCACAACTTGCAGCTTAATGCTGGCGCAATGCCTATACTCATCTGGCTTTAAAGTGTGTGTCTCTCTTCTCTTAAGTACCGCCTGACTTTGGCCTGCTGTCACTTTAAGTGGTCTCCGGTCACTGCTGGGCTCTATCACCGCTGCCCCCATTCTCTCTCTCTTTGGTGGTCTGGTTCGCTGACACCGGGCCCCCACTTTCCTCATGGGGTCTCTGCTCTGCTCTGCAACGTTCCCCTCTTTGTATATGCGGTCGCCTAGCAACCCAGTCTATGCGACTATCTGGACGCTTAGGCCTCTCTCTATGCACAGTTTTAATTCCACAATGCGAATTCTTAAAGCAAAATTTTAGCCTAACATGTTAAGTTTACCTTACACATGTTAAATACACAGAATCAATGTAAATTAAACTCCTACATTACAATACCCTTTTTTTTTTTAGAGGGTTACAGCAGCCTTTGTCCTACACAAGATTACCCAGAAGAAAGTGACCCTGGAATCAGCTACATGAGAATGGGTGTGTGTATGTGCTGGCAGCTGTATGCTACATTCTCTCACTCCCCACTGCAGCTAGAGAATCAATCTCTCACAGCAAACGGTCTCTCTGCTATGCAAAAACAGCATGAAATCACACAGCCCCTTAGGTAAAAGCAATCCTGTTGGCTACGATTAGTTATGCACGACAAAGTATTATTATCTGTAATCAATAGAAAAGACTGTGGGCGTCCTAACTGAAAGGAGTCTGAACTTCACAACTCAGCAAAGTAAATCAAAGCTAAACAAGGCCAAGTGTTTCATAAGGCAAGAATGGTGGACCTCAATGTGTGACACAGATAAATAAGAACCCAGTGTAGCACTGCAGGTAAATTCCTCTTATGGTAACCAGATAAGGTCACAGCAGGATAAATGATGGGGTCAGGTAATGCCAGTACACAGACTTCTGTGTGTAACAACTGATGAAGATACCAGAGCAATGTCTGTCGCTATTGATCTGACACCATTTGTAATTTATTCTCACGTCCACACACAGAGTCTGAACGTGTTGCAATATCTGTTCCATTCACAGGCTGTCTGGAAATGTAGTGGCACAGAAGCTTAGCATTGTCATTATCTACAGGTGAACTGAGGAGACTGTCTATTTCCAGAGCTCTGCCGCAGATTCTCCCACAGGACCTGTCTGAACGCTCCTTTACTCTCTGAACTGAGGACCTTTGTGGGGCTGACAAAACCCAACAGAGCAGATAGTGAGAAGGAGACAGCGCTAGCCGCCAGGCACAAATATAATCTCACCAACACAAGAGCGGTATTTAACTACTGTATACTGGGAAATGTCAAGCCTCAATTATTCACAAGGAAAAATCTGTGCCGAAAAGTGGCATAAATGTTTTGGAGTTTAGGGATCAAAGAGGAATTCTTTGTTTTTCTGAGCAGGGGTGCCCCTTTTATACAGCTATGGACAGGAAAAACCCCACAAAACACATACTTCGTATTGTTTACAATGCGAGAGAGGCTGTAGGTTGTGTGCCTAGGTAGGCAGGCTATGTTACTAGATCTGATAATGATTTGGCCCCGGAGACAATCAGAAAGTGCTGGGTATGAAAAGGATTATTGACAAATGTCATGTCAGAAATACAATAGCTGCAGCACTAGTCTTGCAGAAAGTTATCAAATACAATTACTTTGTACCAAGTTAAAGTGAACCTGAACTCAGAACTTCCTCTCTGCTCTACAAAGATGAGCAACAGCTTCTAGTCACACGCTACAGGTCTGGCGTCAGTCACGCCTTAAGTATAAATTACCATCCTCCCTCTCACCTCTTACAGAGTCTATAGGCAAACTGTATTTTCTGGCTGCAGTGGGACCTAGGGCCTATGGTGGCAGTCTAAAGGACTCACAATTTTAGATCACTTCACTGAAAACAGTTTGAATGCCAAGTTTCAACCTCCACACAGAAACTTTTAGGAGTACCCATTTTTTGGTATCCCATACCAACCTGCCCATGGAGATCAAAACCTTAACATTCTAAATGTACTGTCAAAACTGATTCACTTGCCAAAAGGGATGGTGTCTTTTTTTATATTCTGCAATGAACACTCCCACCAGGGGATGCTCAGTTTCCGTTCCTCACACAGTGGGAGGCGGACATAGGGACCCCTTTTGATGATGATGATTGGCTGATCTATTTGGATGCAGTATTGTCTGAATTACACCAGAAACAAGCATGCAGCTAATCTTGTCAGATCTAACAATTTCAGAAACTCCTGATCTACTGCATGCTTGTTCGGGGTCTATGACAAAGTACTAGAGGCAGAGGATCAGCAGGATAGCCAGGCAACTGGTATTGCTAATAAGGAATAAAAATGGCAGCTTCTGTATCCATCTTGCTTCAGTTGTGCTTTAAGGAAAAGTACTTCAAAGAATATTTTATATGGAGGCCATTTACCCTTGTGCAACACAGACATAACCGGAGACACTCACCTGATGATCACCAAAGCGATTCTTCCAAACACATAGATTTTCTGATTATGCATTCGCTACTTAATGCACTAGGTGCAGTATTACGTCCTGGGAAACTTCACCTGAAGTCTCAGGGAGGTAAATACTCTTCTTCAGCTGTGGGCGGCCGCCGCTTGCTCCCGCTCTTGTCGCCGCCAGTTAGCAGGGAGAGACGAACGACTGGGAACGCACTTCCCACTCATTATTCTAAGCCTCTGTGTCAATGATCGCAGGTATCAATGAGATGCCTGCGTTATTGTATCTTACGAACTAACATGTCCACGCATTACTTCCTGCTTAGCATACTAAAAGTACGCAACAGAAAGTAATGTGCAAGGACATCTTGTGGCCAAATAGTAAAATTAAGCCTAAATACATTTATTTCAATAAAAATACCCACACTTATACCCACACTTCTTCCATCCCACAATATCCCACATTTTTTTTGTATTAGAGAAAAAACAAAAACAAATAAACAAAAAACAAATAGTTAACTTGGGAACTGAACTTTAATATGTATGTCAAGAGGGTATATTACTGTTAATTTAATTATGGGCTTGTAATTGTTGATGGATGCAAAACTGAAAAAAACCGCACCTTTATTTCTAAATAAAATATTAGCGCCATACATTGTACTAGGGAAATATTTTAAACTTTGCAGTAACCGGGACAAATGGGCAAATAAAATGTTTGTGGCTTTTAACCACAATAGTTTTTATTTTAAAACTATAAATGGTCGAAAACTGAGAAATAATGATTTTTTTCCATTTTTTATTATTCCAATTAAAATGCATTCCGAATAAAATAATTCTTAGCATAATGTACCACCCAAAGAAAGCCTAATTGGTGGCAAAAAACACACACCAAGACATAGATCATTTTGTTGTGATAAGTAGTGATTAAGTTATTGGCAAATAAAAGGAAGGAGCGTTGAAAGGTGAAAATTGCTCTGGTCCTAAAGGGGAAAAAACCACTCAGTGGTTAAGTGGTTAATAACCACTGCTTCATACCAAGGGTCAGCAGAGAACGCAGCTATTGGCCAACTAAAGCACAACTCTGGCTACCTAGAGCTTTGTGTGAGCATACTGAATAGAGGAAATATTAATCAGGAATTGTGAAATACTCACCCAGTGTCATTATCCTGCTCAGCACGGAGCATAGTGAACCACTGCTGCTTGTACACAGAGGACAGCCACTCTGAAAAAAAACCCAAAACATTCTTTATTTCATCACATTGCACAAACATCTCTTGCTAGCAATACATGGAACATTAGCAATGGATATCACATGACAGCAGCCCAAAGCACACCATGGAGTAAAATCCAGGAAACTTATGTGCACATCCAAAAAGACAGAAAGGGCAGTCAACGCGTTTCAGACACACAGCTTAATCATAGCTCGTTAGTTGTAGTCAGACTTGGAGTCTTTTGTATAAATGTCATTTCACGTTTGTTCATGATAGCTATGACTAAGGACCTGTGTGTCTGAAACGCGCCAGATGTCTCGTCTGTCTTTTTGGACGTGCGAAAAAAGTTTTTACACCATGATGTGCTGTGGGCTTCTTTCCTGAAGTTCTAAACGCTGCCCTGTGGAGGGTTGACCGGCACCACCTACCTACAGTGGGGCTTAGTAGCGGTCTATCCATTTTTTTCTTCCAGACAACACATGAAAAATAATCCATGGACATAGAGTGAGAGAAGCATAATGCTAAGTACCTCCACATTTCTTAAGGACATGGCTTACTATGTTTTTGGCGAGTATACAGATGTCATTATTGAACTCACTTCATTTATTTATGGCGCATGTGTAAATTTGTAAGGATTGGACGCGTACCCGGCAACGTCATCGCTATTGCGACGGCACGCTGAGTTATGACTATGAGGCGGCCGTGTCTAAATGCAGGGATTATTTAAACTGCGCCAACACACAACTACAGTGTCCCTGATGTAGCTTCAGCGCAACTAGTCAGATTGGCATGGCCCTCTCCCCCGGGCTCTCTTACATCTTTTATCTCTGGTAAGCTCCGCCATTACTGCCCATTTCATTCCTATGCTGACACTTCACTTACTCTGTACTCCCTTGCTGGCTCCAGACTGGCCTTTTTCTTACACTATGGCGTTTTTCCTTATGTCGCTCTCTTGGACTCTGATTCATACTCAACGCATGAACTTCTTCCCTCATACTATTTCTATGTATGCACTATTTTTTACCAGTAACTCTCCAGGACAGGTACACATTGAGACTTGACTCCTCCCAGGAAACATCCAATAGGCCTGTCTATAAATTTAATTGATCAACAGGTCTCCGGCAGTATGGACGTTTCCTATTCCTGGGAACAGGTACCTCTATATATGCTTTAGTCCTGGAGAGCCTGGATGGCTAAAAATATAGTGGCACGGCGGCTGAAAAAATCAGGGGTACCCAAGGCTATTTCCCTGAATTCAGCCTGCTTACCCCCTCTCTCATGCAGACTTGTGGGCTGTTGGCTGGTGGAGGAAGGCCGCAGCGAAGACGCTCTGTGGCTGTGGCCGCCGGCCAGAAAGTGTACGAGGTGGAGGCAGAAGCATTGTGGAGGTAGGAAGCTGGGGAGAGTGTTTACCTATTCCAAAATGGCGGTGTGGACGTTTACGGCGCCGCCTGACGTCACTTCCGAGCGCTGGATTGAAAAGCTGTGGCGGGCTGGCGTCCTGTGCATTGCGCAGAGATCACTATGGAGGGAAGTTCGGCGGATGCTGGTCCTGCATCGACACTAGTGTCTAACACTACAGCAGTGCCTGCGGAGACCCCGCCTCCTCGGTAGATGCTCAAGCCCAGGGAAAGCCGGAGGGCACTTCACAGATCCCAGGAGGGACTGCTATACCAGAAGCTGGTGAAAGCTCTATGCCCAAGCCTTCTAGGCATTGCCCAGCCTGCAATTTAAGATAGTCTTCTACATATGTTAAAACATTTTGTAAGCAATGCACGTTGAGAGTGCTGAATGCGGAATCAGCTGCGCCTTATAAAGATTTCCTTAGAATAATGGAGGAAGGTAATAACTGATTCAATGCAAATTTTTTAGAGAAGCTTTAGCAAATTCACTGGCTTAACCAGTGATTACTCAGGCACTGGTGTCTATGGTGGAAAATGATAGTTTGGTTACTCAGCCTGTGACAGGTACTCAAAATGCTGTGCCGATTACAACTCAACCTGTTCAAGAAATCCCAGCAAGTCATTTTTCTTCCGTTTTACCTCAAGAGACTTATGACAGAACCGGAGGTTCCGATATACAGAAAGGCTAAATCTAAAACTAATAGACCTGTACTCTGAGCCAGATGAATTGCCTCAAGATGTACCAGAGGAGGAGTCAGAGGATGATATGTCTAATTCGGATAAAGAGAAACCATCAAAATTGAAGGTTCCAGTTAACGAGACAGAAGAATTGCTCAAGGCCATTTATAATTCTCTGGGTTTAAATACAGAGACTCCTAAAGAGGTTTCTGCACATGATGCTCTATACGCTGGAATGGAAGGGAGTAATCCTATTGTTTTTCCAGTTCACAGCTGTACGAAAGCTATGATTAATAGTCAATGGAAAAATCCGGATAAAAAGGTTTTTTTATCTAGGGGATTCAAAAAAAGATTTCCATTCTCTGAGGAAGATAGTAAATGTTGGGATAAATGTCCAGAGTTAGATGCAGCTTTCTCACAAGTGAACAAAGATAATGAATTGTCTTTTGAAGATCTGGGGCATCTTAAAGATCAGTCAGAAAGGAAAACAGAATTAGCACTTAAAAAAGACATGGCAGCTATATGTGCAATATTCAGACCAGTGGTGGCGACAACTAGTGTTGCAAGAACATTAGATCTCTGGATGCTTTAAGTAGAAAAACATATTAAGATGGGGTCTAGCAAGGAAACGATTTTGAATTCCTTTACGGTTATGTTTAAATCCGTATACTATATGATTGATGCGGCACCAGAAGCGATCAAGTTGACTGCTTGTGCGGCTGGGTTATCCAATGTTGCTAGGCGTAACATGTGGATTAACCTGGGAGGGTAGTGCTTTGTCTAAAAACAACGTTTGCACTATTCCGTTTACGGGTGATTTACTTTTTGGACCGGAATTAAATGAGATTCTGGAAAGAACGTCTGACAAGAAAGAATAGTTTCCAAAGAAAAAAACCTTTTCGCCAAGGTAAAATGTTTTTTTTTCTTAAAAAACAGGCCTGACACGAAGCCAAAAGCCCAGACAAGACGCAAGCCCTGGTCCTTTAACAAAGAGCAGAGTAAACCAAACATTCTGTTCAGAGGTTCTGACTCCCAGTCTAAACCACAACGACATACGAGAAAAAGTGTGTGGGGGGGGGGGGGAAATTGGGCTTATTCTTCCCACAGTGGAAAGAGTTTTCAACAAGCCTGTTTATCTTAAATCTAATACAGTCCGGTTATCGCATTGCTTTCCATCAAAAACCTCTGGAAAGGTTTGTGATAACAGGAAGAAATATGTCTCAAGAAGAGTTGACAGCATTGAAAGAGATCTTGCAAGACATGATACGAGATGGGATATCGACAGTTCCAGTTTGGGAGAAACGAGCAGGATTTTATTCCCGGATATTCCTAGTGAAAAAAACCTTCGGGCAAGTTCCGTCTTATACTAAATCTAAAGCCTCTGAATCCGTATATAAAGTATCAAAAATTCAAGATGGAGTCGATTTACTCTATAAGGAATCTATTAATAAACAATTGTTACATGCTCAGTATAGACCTAAAGGACACCTACTGGCATGTTGCAATGGAAAAGAAATCTCAAACATTTCTGAGGTTTGCAGTCAAGGAGGGTACTCAGGTTCTCCACTATCAGTTCCATTGCCTCCCATTTGGCATCAAGTCGGCAACAAGAATATTTACGAAAGTGGTAACAGAAATAGTAGCTTCTTTTTATGCTCAAGGTATAGCTGTGATCCCATATCTGGACGATCTTTTGATTATGGCAGATTCAAGAGAACTCTTGTTAATTCGTCGAGAGATAGTGCTGACACAACTACAGAAAGCTGGTTGGATAATCAGTTGGGAAAAGTCGCAGTTAGAACAAACACAGTTAATTAAATTTTTAGGGTTCCTGATAGACTCCAGAACCCAGAAAATGTATCTCTTCCAGGGGAGAAAAAAAGAGGAAAAGTGATACAGGAAGTGAATTTGTTTATGACAAAAGAATATGTCTCAGTCAGAGAAGCAATGAGATTGTTGGGGTTACTAACATCAACAGCTCCAGCGGTCCAATGGGCTTGAAAGCATACCAGGAGGTTGCAATCATGGATTCTGATGAACTGGAAAAAAATGACCGACTCGTTGGATCACACAATCAAGATCTCAGACATTGTGAAGAAAGATCTACAATGGTGGGTGACTCCAACCCAGTTGATTCTAGGCCCAGCTTGGCAATTTCCAGTACAGAGGGTACTTACAACAGATGAGAGTCTCTCGGGTTGAGGAGCGTACGTTCAAGACTTCGACACTCAGGGTCTTTGGCCTCCGCATATAAGAGATCAGTCTTCCAACTTCAGGGAGATGTATGCTGTAAAAATGGCAAATCATTGCATCCATTCATATACTGAGAAATTGCCATGTCCAGCTGAGGTCAGACAACTCGACAGTAGTAGCATATATCAATCGTCAAGGAGGCACGAAGTCCATGAAACTACTACAGTTGGCATTTGGAGATTCTAGATTTAGCAGAAGAGAATATTTTGTCCCTTACTGCAATACAGCTGAAAGGAGAGTTGAATTCTCAGGCAGATTTGCTGAGCCGGGTTTAAGTGTCAAACACAGAATGGACTCTGAGTCAAGAAGTTTTTCAAGGTCTGGTGAGTCTAAGGGGGAATCCCGAAGTGGACCTGTTTGCAAACTGGGAAAACTCGAAATGCCATCAGTTTTGTTCACTAAATGTCAGAGACAAACCCATGGCAGTGGATGCGTTAGCCCAACCATGGACATTCAATCTAGTATACGCATTTCCACCATTGATTGGATGTCTCTAGTATTGAGAAAAATGTTGGACTCCAGAACCAAGATGATTCTAATAGCACCGGATTGGCCCAAGAGATCCTGGTATCCTCTACTACGCAAGATGAAGTTGCAGGGCCCAGTCTACCTACCAGTACAGAGTGGTATAGACAAGATTGGTCTGGCCTTGAGCACAATCAAGGTACAGATTTCCGCTCTTTCAGTTTTTTTTAGATAAGCAATTAGCGGCTCATCCTTTAGTTGTTAGATTTGCTAAATCAATGGAGAGAAATAGGCCAATATTGGTGAAGCATTTTCCAAAATGGGAACTTTAAGTTGTATTAAAGGCCCTTACAGGTGTTCCTTTCAACTCATTGGATACCATGGATTTAAGACTGTTAACATTAAAGACAGTGTTCTTAGTGTCTATCACATCTGCAAGAAGAATAAGTGAATTGGAGGCTCTTTCTGTGAGAGAACCATATTGTATTATTCTTGATGATAGAATAATTTTGAGGACGAATGCTGAATTTTTGCCTAAGGTAGGAGATATTTTTTATAGGAAGCAAGAAATAGTACGTCCTTTTTTTCCAAAATCTCTCTAATGACAAGGAATTAGAGTGGCATTCTTTAGATGTCAGAGAATCTGTTTTAGCATACCTGGACAAGGTTAGATCATTAAGGAAATCAGAGGCATGATTTGTTAATTTTTCAGGAAAATTAGTGGGCCAGAGAGCCTCAAAAAAGATGATTGCTAATTGGATAAAATTATGTATAATGGAGGCATTTAAAAATATGGAATTGGAACCTCCATAAAATCTTAAAGCACATTCCACCAGAGCAAAGGCTACAACCTGGGCTTATAGGGCTGGAGCTTCACCTCTGGACATCTGCAAGGCAGCTACGTGGAAGAATCTGGGGACCTTTGTCCGGCACTACAGATTGGATCGCTTGTCTTCTTCAGACCAGGACTTTGGAAGAAAAGTCCTACAGGCGGTCTGCCCACCCTAAGGTTGGTGATGAATTATTTCGTTGTTATCTCGATGTGTACCTGTCCTGGAGAGTTATTGGAGAAAAACAGGGATTAGCAAAACTGGTAATAATTTTCAGAAACTCTCCAGGACAGGTGGGGTAACCCACCCTATTTATACCTATGTATATGTATATATGCATATATATTTTACTGTATAATAATTACGTATTATGTTTTCATATGGTGTTAAGTATGGTGTGGTGGCTGGGTGGTGTAATGGTTAAGGGCTCTGCCTCGGACGCAGGAGACCAGGGTTCGAATCTCGGCTCTGCCTGTACAGTAAGCCAGCACCTATTCAGTAGGAGACCTTTGTCAAGTCTACCTAACACTACCTACTGCCTATAGAGCGCGCCCTAGTGGCTGCTGCTCTGGCGCTTTGAGTCCGCCAGGAGAAAAGCGCGATATAAATGTTATTTGTCTTGTCTTTATCTAGACCTGTTTTTTGGTTTCTTTAATACATACTGTCAGATACCTGTCGAACAATTCAATTTATAGAGAGGACTATTGGATGTTTCCTGGAAGGAGTCAAGTCTCGATGTGTACCTGTCCTGGAGAGTAACTAAAAACAACATTACCAGGTTTGCTAATCCCTGGTATTATATTGAACTATGAAGCAATGCACTTTATCTATATGCATATTCAATTGCACACTATTTGTATACTGTCATACACAAATGCACATTATTTGGTCAGGCTGCTGTTAGTGATTATGTGAAGTATATCCTTTTGCAGCACCAGTTTATATCATTTATAATTCTACTTATATACTTATGATGTATATGCTATGTCCTGTTGGTCCAGTGTCACACCAGCTGTTTACATAAGCACGTTCATACATATGATTATGCGTATCTGATTTTTATGGTGCGAGACCACTTTAATTTGGACCAACAAAAGACATATTGAAATAAGGCACTATTTTTCAATTTATGCATATTGTATGTCTTCTTGGTCCAGTATCACACCAATCCCGTACGTGCGTGCGTACAGGCATAAGATTATGCGTGTCTGCAATATGTATGATGTGATACCATTTTGATTAGGACCAATTAAAGACACATCTATGTTCGTGGAACTTGCCTTATTATACTTCTACATAGGGAATGATGAGCTAGGGTGGCCACGCATTGTTTTTAAACCAGTTGTTGTTGGCCAATAAAGACTTTTGTTAAGATTTATTCAGCGCCATATCATTTGTTATATTACATTAAGGGGGAAGTTGTCTTTTTTCTTGTTTTTGGTGTTAAAGAAGCATATTGCATCATGATTCGAATTAAGGGGAGTCTGTTAGGGTTAAGTGAACACAGGCAAATAAGCAACAAATCATTTCAAATCCAACATATGAGAGAACCGCTCATGCTACCAATATTATGAATAAAGGCTTTCCTAGCACTAAGTTTGCCCTAAGACTGATTCCTATGTACCGTATGCCGTGCTGCGACGGGTGGTGCAACACCAACAGGTATCCCTCATAATTGTCCGCACAGTTACTGCAGAAAAGCCAGGAAAACTGATTATTCCATCACCTAAGGCCCGGTTCACATTAGCGTTCCCTGTCCGGATTTTCCTGATCTGATCCAGACCGTATACTGTACAAACAGAACGTACGTCCCGCATAGCAATGCAAAGTCTATGCGGACGTTCACACGTGTCCGTTCCGTACAGTACGGAGCCGGACCGGATCCGGACACTTTTCCAACATGCGCTATTTTTTGGGTTCGGATCTCCGGCCCACGCACCCGGACTTGAGCCTGACAGCACCATCCGGAACACAGAAACCAATGAGGAACGGAAGGCACAGAACACACTGCCTACAAAAACCTGACGTTCTACCCCACTTCCTATGCGTATCCAAGCGGCCATTTCGGATGGGGACACATGGGCCAAGCATGTCTGGAGTGGAGCAGCAGTGACAGACGTGCTGGAGCTGTTTGGCAGAATGTCAGAGGTGGAGGTGAGGCCTACAGCGGAGGAACCTGATTCTACAGGTGCACCAGGTGCACCTTCTGCTGACCCCAACATTTTTTTATTTAAATTTCACTATTGTTTGCCCACGGATCCGGATGGCAGCCTGATGCATGCCTGATACAAACGGATCGGATCCAGATCGGAACCGTACGGTTCTGATCAGGATCAGGTCCTGATCCGATCAGGATCCAGTCCGTTTACTTGCCAAAACCGCAAGTGTGAACGGGGCCTAAAATAAGCATTGACCTGTTTTAACCTCTTCAGTCAGAGCATAATCATTTGGGTTTAGCCATTAAAACTAATTTACTTTGAAATTCAAGCAACTCTCCTGCTACAATTTTATTTAAAAACTACCTTGGTTTTACTCATGGGGCTTTGGCATCAGTTTGTGGTGTAAAACAATGTGCTCCCTGCAGGATGTACCTCACTGAAACTAATTAAAAAACAGAGCTGTTCCTTTTTCTAAACAAAAAACTTTATCCACCTGCAGTTTTCTAAATCGGCTGCTTTTTCTTTGAAGTCTAAAGCTGAGCTCTAAGTAAACACCTAAATACATGGTTCACAGAGCGTATGTGATCCATCTCCCTTGCTGAAGACATTGTAATTCCCCATCCTCATGCTGTGATTCAAATAACACAGAACGTGCAGGAGCTCTGAGCCCAAATCTTTAATGCTTACAAAATTATTTTACTGAGCTCACTGAAATAGCGCAAGCATGTCAGCTTAAAGGGAACCTAAAATGAGAGGGATATGGATGTTTCCTATTAAATACCAGTTGCTTGTCAGTCCTGCTGATCTCTTTGGCTGCAGTAGTGGCTGAATCACACACCTGAAACAAGCATGCAGCTAATCCAGTCTGACTTCAGTCAGAGCACCTGATCTGTATGCTTGTTGATGGGCTGTGGCTAAAAGTATTAGAGACAAAGGATCAGCAGGAGAGTCAGGCAACTGGTATTATTTTAAAAGGAAAAATCCATATGATTCTCAGTTTAGGTTCCCTTTAACCTAAAAAGTTACAAGCTCAGGAAAGTGCTTTGGAGAAGGAGGGTTACAACCTCTGCTAAGTTTGAATTTCTGAAAACGTTCCAGTTGTTATATACTCTTTTTCCAGTCCCCATGCCGGGGTCACTGAAAACAAGAAGGAGTTCCAAGTTTTCCCTCAATCTAGTCACATCTTAAATAACTAGTTTAAAAAAAAATTATCATGAAGAATGATATTTACAGTATAATCTTGTTATAGTAAACTCTGATATAGAAGAACTTTGGGAATGTCCAGGTCCTGGCAAAGCTCCATTATAAGTACAGGATCTTCTCAAAAAATTAGCATATTGTGATAAAGTTCATTATTTTTTGTATTGTACTGATAAATATTAGACTTTCATATATTTTAGATTCAAATACACACAACTGAAGTAGTTCACACCTTTTATTGTTTTAATATTGATGATTTTGGCATACAGCTCATAAAAACCCAAATTTCCTATCTAAAAAAATTAGCATATTTCACCCGACCAATAAAAGAAAAATGTTTTTAAAACAAAAAAAAGTCAACCTTCAAACAATTATGTTCAGTTATGCACTCAATACTTGTTTGGGAATCCTTTTGCAGAAATGACTGCTTCAATGCGGCGTGGCATGGAGGCAATCAGGCTGTGGCACTGCTCAGGTGTTATGGAGGCCCAGGATGCTTCGATAGCGGCCTTAACCTTCCTGGCGGTAAGCCCGAGCTGAGCTCGGGCTATGCTGCGCAGGAAGATATCTCAGCCCCTGGTGGAGCGATTTGCTCCATTTAAAATGCTGTACGCGCAGCTAGCACTTTGCTCTGCGGCGATCGCCCGTACGCAGCGGCGCAAGAGGGCCCCCCCCCCCGCCAGAGCCCTGCGCTGCCCGGACCAATGAGTTCCGGGGCAGCGCTATGGGCTGGATCGGAGGTGTCTGACGTCAGGACGTCGGCTGACGTCCATGACGTCATTCCGATCGTCGCCATGGCGACCGGAGAAGCCAAACAGGGGAGTGCGTTATATACGCGTTCCCCTGTTTGCTATTGATGCCGGCGACGATCGCACTAGAGGGACACATGCGCCCTCTAGTGGTGTTTCATGTAGCTACCACTCTGGTAGCTTTACATGAAACACAAAAAAAAATTTTAAAAAAAAAAAAAAGATTTTTGCCATTTTGGCAAAAAAAATTAACCGCCAGGAGGCTTAAGCTCATCCAGAGTGTTGGGTCTTGCGTGTCTCAACTTTCTCTTCACAATATCCTACAGATTCTCTATGGGGTTCAGGTCAGGAGAGTTGGCAGGCCAATTGAGCCCAGTAATACCATGGTCAGTAAACCATTTACCAGTGGTTTTGGCACTGTGAGCAGGTGCCAGATCGTGCTGAAAAATGAAATCTTCATCTCCATAAAGCTTTTCAGCAGATGGAAGCATGAAGTGCTCCAAAATCTCCTGATAGCTAGCTGCATTGACCCTGCCCTTGATAAAAACACAGTAGACCAGTAGACCAACACCAGCAGCTGACATGACACCTCAGACCATCACTGACTGTGGGTACTTGACACTGGACTTCAGGCATTTTGGCATTTCCCTCTCCCCAGTCTTCCTCCAGACTCTGGCACCTTGATTTCCGAATGACATGTAAAAGTTGCTTTCATCCGAAAAAAGTACTTTGGACCACTGAGCAACAGTCCAGTGCTGCTTCTCTGTAGCCCAGGTCAGGTGCTTCTGTCGCTGTTTCTGGTTCAAAAGTGGGTTCATGCTTCCATCTGCTGAAAAGCTTTATGGAGATGAAGATTTCATCTTTCAGCACGACCTGGCACCTGCTCACAGTGCCAAAACCACTGGTCAATGGTTTACTGACCATGGTATTACTGTGCTCAATTGGCCTGCCAACTCTCCTGACCGGAACCCCATAGAGAATCTGTGGGATATTGTGAAGAGAAAGTTGAGAGACGCAAGACCCAACACTCTGGATGAGCTTAAGGCCGCTATCGAAGCATCCTGGGCCTCCATAACACCTGAGCAGTGCCACAGGCTGATTGCTTCCATGCCACGCCGCATTGAAGCAGTCATTTCTGCAAAAGGATTCCCGACCAAGTATTGAGTGCATAACTGAAAAACACTTCTCTTTTATTGGTCGGATGAAATATGCTAATTTTTTGAGATAGGAAATATGGGTTTTCATGAGCTGTATGCCAAAATCATCAATATTAAAACAATAAAAGGCTTGAACTACTTCAGTTGTGTGTATTTGAATCTAAAATATATGAAAGTCTAATGTTTATCAGTACATTACAGAAAATAATGAACTTTATCACAATATGCTAATTTTTTTAGAAGATCCTGTATATGTGAGTAACACCTGGCATAGTAAACCCTGATATAATAGACACAGATCCAGAACATTTATATAGCATTTTTCTCCTGGCAGACTCACAGCACCAGAGCTGCAGCTACTAGGACGCGCTCTATAGGCAGTAGCAGCATTAGAGAGTCTTGCCAAAGGTCTCCTCACAGAATATGTGCTGGCTTACTGAACAGGGTTGCCTGTGTCAGAGGCACAGCCCTTAAAGGGAACCTTAACTGAACGGGGGGTAAAGAGTTTCACTTACCTGGGGCTATTACTAGCTCCCTGCAGCAGTCCTGTGCCCTCGGAGCCGCTCTGGAATCCTCCTGTCCCCCGCTGTCACTTAGTTTCGTTTTTGATGACTCACCAGTTGGCCGGCCGCCATGCATATTATTGGACGCATTCCCTACTGCAATTAGCGCTGTTGCGGACCGCAACGCGTACAAAAATACGCGTTGCCGCACTCCGCATGCGTAGATATGCGGCAACGCATATTTTTGTACGCATTGCGGTCCGCAACAGCGCTAATTGCAGTAGGGAATGCGTCCAATAATACGCATGGCGGCCGGCCGACTGGTGAGTCATCAAAAACGAAACTAAGTGACAGCGGGGGACGGGAGGATTCCAGAGTGGCTCCGAGGGCACAGGACTGCTGCAGGGGGCTGGTAATAGCCCCAGGTAAGTGAAACTCTTTACCCCCCGTTCAGTTAAGGTTCCCTTTAACCATTAAACTATCCAGCCACTGCTGGATAATAGAACTTCTGTTATAGGAAACCTGTTTTTGGCCCCTGCAGTACTCTGTATTCGGCTATAGTGGAAAGTGGGCGTGAGCATTGGTCATATGTCAGTCAGGAGCCCCATGATCCGTGCTCTGTGGGTGGGCTGACAGCCACTTGTACCCTACTCACTCTCTGCATGCTGCTCTGGGCCTGCATGGATTACCTCAAGACCGCTGTAATTATTGACCGAATTAGGATATAGTACTCTGATATAATTTATGTCCTTGAGTAAGACTATTTTTGATATAGTTAGCTTCTGGTATTTTTAACTACTTGGCCTGGTCCCTCGCAGTTTACTAAAAGGGATTATACTGTAGTACAGAGTAAAATGCACTACAAATTACCTCCCCCCCCATGTTGCCATCACTTATAGTAGACAGTGAAAATCTTACAGAGTAGACCTGTGAGGTTTTGGACTAGTATATTTCTTCATGGGGGATTCTCGGTTATTTCTTTATTTACAAAAGCATTTACTGAACTGCAGTGGCTCTGTCCAGCTGCCAAAACAGTGTGCAAATGATTAGCGAAACTGGCTGCAGGGCTGTGGAGTCAGTACGAAAATCATCTGACTCCGATGCCTCAGTTTTTGAAACCTCTGACTCAATGTACCCAAAACTGCTCTAACTGCACAGCCCTGGCTGGCTGACATCTTTGTATATATCCTTTCCAGTGAGTGCTTTTGTAAGTAATAAAAGCAATACTGCGACTCTCCTATGAACAAATGGACTAGTTTAAAATCTGTCAGTTCCGTCTACTTTTTACTACTACTGTCATTAACAGCAACATAGGAAAAATTATAGTACATATTACTCTGTAAGAAATGTAGATTTATTTATGCATTTTATTTTTGGCGATAGTGGTCCTTTAACACCAAGATACCATAATATACGGACATAAATTGCCTCTGAAGCACAGGCATGACTCAGGGTGTGTTCACACTATGGCTTCAACTCACTCACACACGTTCGGTAAAAACTAAAGGGTCAGTAAAATACGGCATTTTTCTAAATTCACTAAGATTTTAACAAATGCGGTAATAGTTGGGCAAATTACCAAAACAAAATTCACTAAGATTTTTACCCCATGTAGAATTTCATTTGGAACTGAATGGATAATTGTAGTGCATAGAAAATGCATGAAAGATGTGATAAATACAGCATGTGTTTTTATTAAAGTGCAAGTCCTTGCTGCATAAAACATAACATAACATTTTCTATTCGCTCGAAACAATTAGTATCTTATAAATCTTATAAATCATTTTTATTGTCTACCTAATAATATTGTGAAATTAGGGCAATATGTTTTAATTATGAACTTTCTTATTTTCCTGAAGCGTTGAATTACTCAAAACAACAAAATTCCAGAATTGCTTGGCAGTACTTGGAGTATTTATTGCCATATATAGTGAAAAAAATGACATCCAGTGTAACAACATTCAAAATACAAAAGGATGATACATATCACTTCTGGCAGTGAAGGGGTGTCAAGATGGGCGGTGGGCGCCGTAGGGTGCACGGCCTGATGACTCTTGGAACAAGCTTCCTCTGAGGCTCTAATGTGCACAAATTGGTGCTGTGCACTACTTCCTTAGCCTCTCATAGGGGAGGCGCTAACAGTGCGAGTCCCCCATTCCCGCCGTCACCACCCTCCCTCCACACTTATAAGCCAATATCAGGGGATCTGGGCTTGAAACTAAAAGACGTCATCAGATCACATGATTGCTGCAAAGCATAGAGGACGTCATCAGATCACATGATTGCTGCAAAGCATAGAGGACGTCATCAGATCACACGATTGCTGCGAAGCATAGAGGACGTCATCAGATCACATGATTGCTGCAAAGCATAGAGGACGTCATCAGATCACACGATTGCTGCGAAGCATAGAGGACATCATCAGATCACATGATTGCTGCGAAGCATAGAGGACGTCATCAGATCACATGATTGCTGCGAAGCATAGAGGACGTCATCAGATCACACGATTGCTGCGAAGCATAGAGGACGTCATCAGATCACACGATTGCTGCGAAGCATAGAGGACGTCATCAGATCACATGATTGCGGCGAGGCATAGAGGACGGAAAGATCACTCTATGATGCGTGCGCATTTCTGCAGTTCATTTCTTTGTGCCTGCCCATACTCTTTGTTTTGGACCTAGTGTTTAAATTTCTGTAGTTATGGCTATAACTATTAAAGGCAGTGGATCAAAAGGGCAGACAAATGTGACAGCCTCCATATGTCTGCCAACTCGGGCTCCCTTTAAAAGCTATGTTAAAAAAAGACCAGGACACAGCATACATAATAAACCCTAAAACGCATTACTAGCTGTCAATCCTAGTAGAGCTTGGAGAAGAATAGGCATAATGGGAGGCCATTCTCTCTTGATTTCTACTGTGTCCTCGCAAATTCAGCTATTCACATCATTGTAGCATATGACCGGTTCCTCTCTCGTACCTGACGGTATCATAGCATCCCGCTCAATAATTCTTGCCGACGCCAGGTCGCTGATGATGTACTGCATCCGCAAGTATCTGAAGACTGGCACGAAAATGCAGCCCTGTTCAGTTTCCAGAAAGGTGAGGTTTTCTTCCAACTCTGCAAACAGACAGGAAGGTCAAAGGTCAGCATTGTATGACAGCAATGTTAATAACCCCAGTTGTTAAGGTTCACTCATTTTTCAGAGTTGATGCAAATGTTGAGAAAATTAAAGAGAAGATACTTACCTTAGAAATGGGTAGCCCCTCCCACATCCTCCCGACCCCCACTGTTTGTTGCCGCACGCAGTCCCCCAGAACATATCTGACAAGAGCTTGTCCTTTTGGGTTTGCATGACCACGCTTGTAAGAGAAGTGGGGGTGCAAACTTTCAAGAGGGTCTCGGGCAGAAGTGGTGCTCTGGAGGACATGGGAAGCCTCTGTAGGCTTCCCTCTTCTTAGGCAAGTATTTTTTATTATTATTATTATTTCATGCTGCCTCAGGTTCTCTTTAATAAAGAGGGAAAAAAAAAAATCTCTAAATGGGCGTAATGTAAATTTTATATTAAAAACCCTGGGGCCACGCGTAGTCTGCTTTTACCTTGCGCCATGTAGATTTAACCTCCCGGGTGTTCAGTTTCTGCAGGATTATTGTGCAAAAAGTGGTTCAACTGATTTTCATGAAATTTTTGCCAAAATGTGCCAAGCAAGGGCCTACTATAAATAGAGTATAATATGAGTTTCAAACACAAAATTATGCCAAAAAAATAAATGTAAATACACCAGGCCATAATTTCCCAACTCCCAGCTTTTTGACAGGAATGTGAGATTGAACGCAATAAATGGATGTGAAAAAACTGAGCCCTGCCTCAGAACTGCTGGATGAGCTTGACTCATCCATACGGTGTTCCGCTATTTTTTCACTAGACGAGTCAGGCTCATTCATATTGCCAGGGAGGTTAACTACAGCATCTCCAGATGTGACTACACAAACCCACCGCTGCTAGACTTAGCTGTCCAATGACAGATGAGTTCCATGCACCTTTCAGAGTCAGTCACAGTGATTACAGAAACATTTAAATAATAATAATTTAAAAAAAGGCTCTAGTCCTTAATTAATGGTGGCTTACATTTGCCATAAAATATATCAAACATACATATGTCATATATAAGAGGTTTTATTAAACTCTCAAAGGGTACCTAAAATATGCAAACAAAAAAACAAAAACAAGTTTCTTACCTGGGGCTTCTGCCAGCCCCCTGCAGCCGTACTGTGCCCGCACTGTTTCCAAGCAATCCTCCGTTCCCCGGCCGCGGCTCACTTCTTTTCGTCGTCCACAGTGCCTGGCGACACGAGTCCTTGTATGCGCTCCCATCGCTGAGAGCGTCCTGCAGGCACAGTACGAGCAAATCTCTACTGTACCTGCACAGGACACTCCTAGCGATGGGGGCATGAACAAGGATGCGTGTGGCCAGGACCGCGCAGGCGCAGTGGGCGGCGACTGAAGAACCAGTCAACTGCGGCAGGGGATCGGAGGATCATTTAGAAACGGCGCGGGCACAGGACGGCCCTTTTGATTATCTGATTCTTAAGACAGGCTTTACAAGCTGAAGAGAACACTGGTGCATGCCAGGACAAGTTGTAAGCACAACAAGATGCCGTATCCCACTAAAGGGTGTACACCTCTCCCAATTTTGTAAATATAGCGTTTCATGGGACGACACTAAAGATATGACACTTTCAAACAATTTAGTCATTAGGCAGGAAACTGCTATCGTGTGTGGTCCCTTGTGCCCCTGCACCCACTTCTTACAACCCCATCTCTAGCAGTTTGCAAGTGTTAGCATCACAGCCATAGCTAGCTCTATCCATTGGTGACTGTATTTACGATACATCTTGGATTACATTAAAATGTAAGTATTCGGATGGTGCATACGGCCTGACACTTTTCCGATGATCATCACACAGTCCATTTGACTTAAGCAAGCAGAGAGCCACCATGACTGGAGAGGGTATTTCCTCACACATCAGATCATCACAGATCATCATAAGGAATCCATACCATCTGAGTGATCATCACAGCTGCTACGCACAAAGGAACACGCCCTAGACGCCATCTTGGTAACTATTATTAATGGCCATTTTAGTTATATTGCTTATCACAGCGCAGCATATCTGAACATATGATGTATTAATTGTGTTTCATTATTTGATAGTTTATATAACCACCTGAAAGGGGTGAATTTCTCAAACGTTGCAAATTGGACAAGTTCATAATATTTATGCTTACCATATGTTCATTGATAACTGGCTGTGAGGTTGTATAACTCATTCTGGAAGTAAGCGCTAGATATTTTAAACTATCTACCTTTGGCGTTTCATATATCATATTCAGACCACGCCTAGCAAAGTTTATGCTGACTCATTGGATATTTCATTCCAAAAAATATTATATTGTTATCCTAGCTCTGTATAGTAATATAGACCAGCATATGTTAAAATGCTGATAGAGATGGTATTACTGCTAGATAATTAATTGCATTCTGATTTTACTTGTGGGACAACGCCCAGTCGTTCTATCCACCGAGTCATCCTAATCTGTTATAGTTAAATGGGATAGCTGGCATCCACCATTTTGTTTTTGATCCGCCATTTTGTTGTTGGGTAAATTGACTGTTATTAGGTCCGTCATCTTGTCTCCACAAGTCCTGTGGTAAACTGCATGATTGACACGACCTGTTCAGTTTATGGATAGCTATGACTCATGGTATGTGCTCTGTGATTTT
This sequence comes from Hyperolius riggenbachi, assembly GCF_040937935.1. NCBI lineage: Eukaryota > Metazoa > Chordata > Amphibia > Anura > Hyperoliidae > Hyperolius > Hyperolius riggenbachi. The sequence continues at coordinate 129,312,884 of NC_090648.1, forward strand.
TGTATTGAGTCTATTGTTCAACAGTATCTGATAAGACAGGCTTGAAGCTTCTTATGCTGGGCATAGACGGTTCGTTTATGCCCCGGTATCGAGCCAGCGGCTCGGTCCCCGCGGGCACTTCCTTATCAGTGTTTCGTTTCTACCATTGTCCGCCCGCGGGGACCGAGCGTGGTATCGACCTGCCGCAGTGATCGGACAGGTTATTATCAATCGAGGCATCAGCGGCTCGATTGATAATATAAAACGAACCGTCTATGCCCAGCATTATACTAAGCCTATTGTTTTGCAAGCGTTGTTTGATTTGGTAACTGAACTGTGAGTTGATATTTTCCAAATAAGCTTACCACCTGAAGTGTTGTTACTTTTTATCTAAAAACCCACTTGATCACATCTTTTTATTAATATATTTATGTAATAAATTGTTATATTTTTTATTTGCTTGTTGCATTCTTTCATATTTCTACCAGTATAATAGGAATAGTTCGGAAAAAGAACTCATAAAGCGGGCATATCTGTATATCAGAGATCAAAGTAACTTGGAAGCCCTCCTACTTTTAAAGGGTGTTTTAAGTTATTTTGATACCATAGTCACAGCTTGTGTGACATCATGGCAGGTTCATAACCACGCCTTAATTTGTAAAACGCCCGACAAAGGAAACCTCCATATCCTTCTCAGTTAAGGTTCCCTTTAACCACTGACACTTTTGAATCAGTAAGTTCTGCCATACAACTGTTTCTTTAGGATTAGATACTTAACTCAGGAGAAGGAAGCCTCTAGATCAGGGGTAGGGAACCTATGGCTCGGGAGCCAGATGTGGCTCTTTTGATGGCTATATCTTGCTCACAGACAAATCAGTAGGGGTTGATTCACTAAGCTACACTGAACAAGCAGCACAGTTTAGTGTGGCAGTGCAAGTAACGTTTTCAAAGTAGCTACCCCCAAAACTACAAATTGTATGGCCCAAAACATATTGTATGGCTCTCACAGAATTACGTTTTAAAATATGTGGCGTTTGTGGCTCTCTTAGCCAAGAAGGTTCCTGACCCCTGCTCTAGATCCTAAAGAGTCTTCCCGCGTCCTCGTACATCAGTCCCTTCCAGAGCTGGGACCCTCAAAGAGTGACCTCCCTACGCACCAGCACCATCCTGCTCGGGTGGGAATAGCAGAGCTTGATCAGGTCCAAGCTACTGCGCAGGCGGCTCTGCCTGTGTAGTAGTGCAGACCTGATCCGGCCCTGCTTTGTAAAGGAAGCTGAGCAGAACTGTGCTAGTGCATCTTAACAGGCGCTTTTTCGTGGGGGTCACAAGGCCGTGGAGAAGGATGTCAAAAGGAGGGAAGCCTCTTTAGGATGCAGAGGCTTTCCCTTCCTGAGGTACACATCCCCTAGTACAGTGTTGGGCAACCTACAGCCCGCAGGCCATATCGGCCCATTAGTGTTGTAAATCCAGCCCGCCAATAGAGGATCACATTCCTCTCCTCCCTCAAAATGTGCATGCAGTGTATGATAATAGTTTAACTCACGTAATCACACTTTTCAGCACCGATCTCCAAGTCCACGGAGGAGTCATGTGACCTGCTGTCAATACATACCAGCACATCACATGACTTTACCGTTGCCATGAAGATCACCGCTGGAAGGTAAAATTGGGTGAATTACAAACCTATAATTATGCATGCTCACAACTCTGCAGGGAGGGATAAAACAGAGAAACCGAGAGCCCAGTATATTGTAGAATGTATTGGAACCGGGATGAATAATGACAAGTAAGTATTATACTCATAAACGTGGGTTACCACCTAGGTAACCACTGTGTAGGCAGGTGGGGAGATTAGACCTGTCCCCACTCAGGAATAAGATGTCGCTCTCTGAAGAAGGAAAAGAGGGGTGTATCACCCTTCAAGGGTGGAAAACTTTGAACGCAAGACGTACAGAGGCGCCAAAAGGATAAAAGTACGCTAAAACGGTTAAAATATTCGGGTGGCGGTGGTGGACCGGTCACTCCAAAAAGGACACGAATTTGTCACTTAGGAGAAAGACAATTTAATCACATACTCCATGAACTCGCAACGCGTTTCACGGGCACAATCCCGCTTCATCAGGCATTAAAACATACGGAGTATCACACGGCTATGGGTCCAATGCACGCTTAGCTTGGAGATGCCAAGCATGCATTGGACCTATAGCCGTGTGATACGCCGTATGTTTTAATGCCTGATGAAGCGGGGTTGTGCCCGTGAAACGCGTTGCGAGTTCATGGAGTATGTGATTAAATTGTCTCTCTCTTAAGTGACAATTTCGTGTCCTTTTTGGAGTGACCGGTCCACCATCGCCACCCGAATATTTTAACCGTTTTAGCGTACTTTCAGCCTTTTGGCGCCTCTGTACATCTTCTGCAGGGAGGGAGGAAGGGAGAAAGGAGAGCTATGCAGGTCGATAGGGGAATGCAGCTCGCAGCCGAAAAAGTTTGCTCAGTCCTGGCCTAGTGGAACTTTTTTTGTGCTAGAGGTACACTTTAATATTCCATTTTAAAGCTAACCTAAACTGAGAAGGATATGAATTTTGCCTTTTAAAATAATACCAGTTGCCCGACTCTCCTGCTGATCCTGGGTCTCTAATACTTTTAGCGAAAGCCCCTCAACAAGCATGCAGATCAGGTGCTCTGACTGAAGTCAGACTGGATTAGCTGCATGCTTGTTTCAGGTGTGTGATTCAGCCACTACTGCAACCACAGAGATCAGCGGGATGCCAGGCAACTGGTGTTGTTTCAAAGGAAACATCCATATCCCTCTCAGTTTAGGTTCCCTTTAATATTCCACTTTTCCAAGGAAGGAAAACCTTTGCCTCATCCCTTCACCTGCCCAAACTTCCCTATTCTTTTAACCTCATGAGCAGCTTCAATGGCCAACAGGTAAGCTGAATTAACTTTTCTTTCAATAACAATCATTTCATCAGATTAGACCTCTGTGATTATTAAAAAGGGTGACAACAGGGCCATTTACAAAGGGAATATCTCGCATATTACGAGTTTTCTCCAACAACCAGCATCTTTCTTTTAATCTCCCCACTGCAGTTTCTCTGCACAGCACTGGACTGATTAACTGCTATAGGGCAACAGTTTCAGACAGCTTGATGAATGAGGCAATTTTCTTTGTAGAAAAATGGCAGGTCATTCATTTGAGGTCTACTTAAACCCTATTCACAGCAAGCAAATCAGGTAAACATACAGTTACAAAGCATGGAGATACCCAGAGCACAGAGTCCTATGGAGCATGTCGCTCCTGTTATGAGCACCTGAAAAGCAGACAGAGGTCACTCCATTCAACGACTTGCCAATATTAAATCTGCTCATTAAAAAATAAACTGAATTATATAATCCTGCCTAGACCACAATCCCTGTTAAATGGTAACAACAACAATGGAGACATTACTAATTCATTTGGAGTAATCAAGCTTTCTGATCACAAACTCTCCCAACTGAAGATTTCCATCTACCCAATATAAGGGACACTGGTCGATTTGTTTTCATCTATATCAGGCCAATTCAATCATTTGCTCAAATCTGTTAAAAATCGATGCTGCAAACGATTACCAATTGCTTCTGAAAACTGATCGATTTGTTTGAGCGGTGGAGGGGCAGGTGCGTATCGCTAGCAGCCTTTAATTGCGGGATGAGCGATGTATGCAGCTGTCCACCACTGTTTCTCCTGTGTCCTCTCCACCGCTTCCACCCTAGTGGTGAAGGCAAGTAAGGCAAGTCGGTGAAGGCAAGTAGTGGTGAAGGCAAGTGCCATGCTGCTCCTAGCGTTTGGCCTCTTGGAGACAAGAGAAAGGGAGAAGCCCCGGCGGTGGAGAGAAGACACGGGAGGAAGCCCTGGCAGACAGGTGAGATCCCCTTCACCATGCATGGTCCAGACCTAGGGACCCAGTAGGCTGTGTGCACAGATTTTGAATCTATTTTTTGCTGAAATCTAATGAAAATCTGTGTGCAGTGTGTGGAAGGATTCAGTCAGACAGATCCCATTCGGATAAGATAATGATCAGAGAAGGATCTACGAGGTCTGTTGGCCACATCAACCAGTGTACGGCCAGCTTTATGCCAGAATCCAATCGCGGGGGCTGCATACTGACGATAGTAGGGCAACAAGTCAAACAAGCAGTTATAGATTAGATATCCTTTTTTTTTTTCATGATTGCAGTGACTGCAGTAGAGGATACCATTTTTAGGAACGGGCTCCCTGAGATGAAAATTTTCAAAAAAGGTTCTTCTACAAAAAAAGAAAGGCCTCATGCAGAACCTTCCACCGGTTATTCCCAGATAGAGTGTAAATTGTAGTACGCATTTACATAATGGATCACAAATGGACATGGATTAACCACCAGTCTTGCAGTAACTTTCAAAATTCAATGGAAAAAGACAGACTCTCCTCTGGCAGGCGGAAGGGGGGCCTCAAAGTACTCGCATACGATGATCCGGAACTCGGAATCTTTTAGTGATATCAGTGCAGTTGTAATCTAGTTATATTCTCCACAGTCATGACCTCAACCGGTCGCCTCTGAAGAGTTTAATACAGTGTGTGTCTGAGGCTTTAGTTACACAACATTGCAATAGCATGTTTAAAGTGAACCTCCAGACTAAAAATCTACTCAGCAGCACTGAAAAGGCTTGGCGTTTCTTTAACAGTTTCACAGCACAGAACTTTGTTTTTCTTATTAAAGCCTGATTTTTAGCTGCACAGAAGCTAAGCTCCGACCCATCAAAGAAAACTGCCCGAGCATTTTTCCCCTGATGCTGTGCAAAGCATGATGGGATTTCTGATGTTGTTCTCATTGCCTAGCAACTGGGAGGGGTGATCAGGACACAGGACAGTTGGAACTGTGTCTCATGCTCCCTGTCACCTCTGGTCAACCAAAAAGATGGCTGCCCCCATGAAATCACATCATTTGCCTGTTCTTTTAAAACAGAGTGGGTAAGAGATTATATTACCTATCTATTTTAATTAACATAACTAACGTAACTTAATGACAGTATGTTTGTTTAGGCTGAAGGTCCTATTTAAGTCATGGGGGCATTAAGAATCCTCCCGAGTTACCCATGGTCCTACCACTAGCATCATTAATAGCTTTAAAAGCATTGCACATACACACATCAGAAATTACCTCGGACCACTCACAGAATGGAAGCCAACCTTTCCACAACCAGCGGTAGAATGTAAGCACACCACAAACATTACTAATTCTATGACATGCTTGAGTCCTGAAGCATCTGTCGGCATTACCAGAGGTGCCATAACCTACAGACCGGGGTGCATACAGAATCTGGATAGAAAGATCTAATAATTAGGCTACTCAGCCAGCACTAAATAACCCCCCAAAAATTGTAGGCAGACCAACAAAGCTAAATAACATTGCCCCCCTTCCTCGAGTCTACCAGCAGACAGCTTGTCGGTAGCCTAATGGAGAAGGGGCATCCTAAGGGGGCCCCCCTCCCCCGCAAAAGTCTCCCCTGCCTCTGTGCTGTGGTGAGGAACACAGAGCCGAGAGCTGCAGAGTTGTAAGCCTGGGGTCACAGCCTATTTTTTTAAATTAAATTTGGGGTTTAAAAGACGCTGCAGCGGTGGGGAGCTGCTGTAATGGACTACCTGATATGGCTAGACATACCATGTTTCCTTGAAAGTAAAATCTCCCCCGAAAGTAAAACCTAGCTCAGATTTCAAGCAGGCTGGAAATTTAAGCCCTACCCTGAAAATAAGCCCTTTTGGCAGAGAGGAGGGGACACAGCTGTGCAATAGGAAGAGGCAGCCAGGGAAGCAGTGTGTGGATGGACTCATCCCTGGACAATGTCAGCCTCTGCTGTCTCTGTCCCTTCCCATCCACCAGTATTGCTGTCACTCTCTCCCCTCCCCTCTGCAAGCCCCCCTGGTGAGCGAGATGTGCTGGCTACTGTCATCTCTTATTTTCTCTGGGACAGTGGGAAGGGGTGAGAAAGAACTGTGGTGTGTGAGGAAGAAGGAGACTGGATTTGGACTGTGTGGACTGTGGAGGGAGTTTCTGCCAGCACCACTTTGCAACCATAGGCTCAGCAGAGTTAGTATGGAGAAAGGTGTGTGTTTGTGCTCTTTCTTTAGCTGCATATGCTGGCTGTCCTCTCTCTTTCTGCTCAGCTTGTGCCTCAGACAATACAGCAGTGGCAGGAATCTAAAGCATGTGCCTGTCCTCTCCTTACTATAGATCTGAGTTAGATAAGAGTGTGAGTCTGGGAGTAGAATTCAGAACCTAAGCAAACAGTACAGTGACTTTGCCATTGTACTCTGAAGTGAGATTCAGATTTTGTATAAAACTCACATATTGTGCACAAATACTGCTGTTTAAGTTTTCCCAGTAGCCCTATGTTCTTCCTTAGTGGGTTCTCCCAAAATAAGACATCCCCTGAAAATAAGCCCTAGCACATGTTTTGGAGCAAAAATGTATATAAGACAGTGTCTTATTTTCGGGGAAACACGTTATCAGGTAGTATGTGTTTGGGGAAGGGGGGGGGGGGGGGGGGTGTATGCCAGCTCAGGTTTGCTTTAAAGGGAATCTGAAGTGAAAGGGATATGGTGGATGCCATATTTATTTACGCTTACACAATACCAGTTGCCTGGCAGTCTACTGGTTAGAAGTGCCTGAATCACACACCTGAAACAAGCAGGCAGCTAATCCAGTCAGTCTTCAATCAGACATCTGATCGGCTTGCTTGTTCAGAGTCTAAGGCTAAAAGTATTAGCGGCAGATCAGGAAGACAGCCAGGCAATGTGCATGGTTTAGAAATAATATATCAGCCTCCACGTTCCTCTCACTTCAGCTGCGCTTTAATCGTTTATTTTCAGTTTTTATTTCAAAATGAGTGGTATTGTGGCTGCAAATTGTGGCTCATCTGTAGTCATAAAATCTAACCAAACATCTCACCAACCTTTCCTGCGCTTGGAGAACCAGGCATCTGCTTCAGGCAACAGCTGCTTCAGGGAGCCATTCCAGGAAGGCACTAAATGTAGGAACATCCACTGGTGGAGAAAGAAGAGAAAAATATCAGCACCATTGCCAACAAGAAGACTATACTCATGCAGGAGGACACTGGGGGAGATATATCATAACTAGTGCAAAGAGAATCGGAGTAAACTGAGCGCAATGCAGGTGCAGTGGTCGCTCAGCTTGACCAATCAGAATGCTCGGTATAAGCAGCTACTCCATTAATGCACCAGTTCTTCCATGCACTGGTTTTGAGAAATCTGACCCACTGTATACAATAAGGGCTTTTTTCCACTTGGAAGCTTGATCACAAGTGAGCTGTGCTTGCGATCCCGCGACCCATTTCCACTCACCTCTATTGTGCTGTGAGGCCGCCGGGAATGAGGCACGATTGTACCGAAAATCATGCAGGGCAGCAATAGCAATTAGGGTAAAAAATGAACTGAACTAACGGAAAAGGAGCACCGCGATTCAATGTAAATGCAATGCGCTTTTGAGCAGATCACAATGTGTAGAAATGAACCCGAAAGGCTCAATCACAATGAGTTTTTCAGTTGTTATGAGATTCTTTTAAGAACTCCGTGCAATCGCAACATACCGATATACTTTTGTAAACCTAATTTAAAAGATATCATTATATATTTACAAACCGCATTGAAAAACATGTATCAAATCTGTATGTAGAAGAAAAAAAAAATTTGAGCCAAGGGGGCCGTGATAAACTGTATAGATTGGAAGCTTTTCTGACAAATGGTGCACATATAAGCAATAAATCGAAACAGAACGTTCCATTTTTACAGCTCAGCAACAACTGTTGTGAGTTAGTCAATTCAGGATTTCAATATCTAGCTGGTATGAGCAGAATTAATGATGGGGTCAATCAATACCCAAAGTGAATGTAAAATGCAACAAGTTACTAACTTAGATCAGTGAACAGGACATGTTTTCTAATCTCATGGCAATAAACAGGAATATTTAGACTTGCTTACATGTACATTGTATTATATAACACCCAAGATATGACAGCTGCTACCATGCAGGTGGGAGGAGAAATACATAGCGATAAACATAAGGCACTGACAATTAGCTAAAATTTGTCAAGTTTCAATAAAAACCTTTTCAGCATAACACACTATATTTAGCATCCTAATAATAAACAGGATTTGCTGTTTAACATATCCTAATATGAATTCATTAAGAATACAGGAATTTATTTTCCAATCCCCTTTTATGAGGAGGGGTGCAGGGTGTCGTCGATGGGATCAGGGGTGGGGCAAGGTCATGCACTGTAGATACATCCCACAGAAAGCGCTCCAGCATGGTATGGTATCAAAGCATTTAACATTGTGATCCACATAGTGAGGCTGTGCCAGACTGGACCCAGAAAAAGCGACAAGACCAAATGTGCCCACAATCTTGCAATTGTCTGGAAAAGGCCAAAGTCGAATGTAGTCCGACATTGAACTGGAGAGGGTTAATTCAGAACTCACAACTGAGAATCATCATGTGACCGTCAAAATCAGATCTGTGGGAATTCACCACAACATTTTTATTCAATGTTAATATATAACAGCCAAATTATGCCGTATGGAAATTGACCAATCAGCTGGAGCAGATTTAACTAGTGCTTTTCCAAGTTGAACAAGTATGCATATAATTTGCATACAATTAAAATCTCATTGACCATATCTATTAGGCAGACATCTGATGGAATATTGATAAGACTGCTGTCACTGCTACCTTTTTACTGCCCAGTGCAATACAAAGCTATATAAAATTGCTCAACTGCTGCATCTTACTTCTCCTGCTCTCACCCAGACGATATTTTTTTAACCTAAAGGACACGTGAAGTGAGAGGGATATGGAGACTGCCATATTTATTTCCATTTAAGCAATACCAGTTGCCTGGCTCTCCTGCCGATCCTCTGCTTCTAATACTTTTAACCACAGACCCTGAACAAGCATATGCAGACCAGATGTTTGAAATGTTCGTCAAATCTGACAAGATAAGCTGCATTCTTCTTACTGGTGTGCAATTTAGACATTACTGCAGTCAAATAGATCAGCAGGGCTGCCAGGCAACAGGTAATGTTTAAAAGGAAATATGAAAGCCTCCATATATTTATCACTTCATGTTCCCTTTAAGTATTATCTAGATGTCCCCTACTTTTATTAATTTCATTAAAGGGCAAATATCAAAGAAACTAATTCTGTAAAACCGCTATACCTATAGAGCTAATGGCCAGTAACAAGAAAGCTTTTCTTATGTCTTTAAAGGAGAACTGTAGTAAGAGATATATGGATGCTGCCATATTTATTTCCTTTTAAGCAATACCAGTTGCCTGGCAGCCCTGCTGATCTATTTGGCTGAAGAAGTGTCTGAATCACACCAGAAACAAGCATGCAGCTAATATTGCTATATCTGGCAAAATTGTCAGAAAAACCTGATCTTCTGCATGCTTGTTCAGGGGCTATGGCTGAAAGTATTAGAGAGCCAGAAGATCAGCAGGACAGCCAGGTAACTGGAAATACATATGGCAGCCTCCATACACCTCTCACTACAGTTCTCCTTTAATCACAGCCTGTGTGAAGGAAATACCTCCTGTATCAGAGGTCTTCTTTCCCAGTCCACATTGGATAGTAGGACTGTACCATGTAGATAGGTGCCACTTCCCTGTCACTCACAAAGGAATAACATATTGCTTATTTCTGCCCTGCACACACATACTGGACGTGTGCACGCTTACATGCGGCGGTCATAGGGGCGGGAGGGGAGTTATGAGGGACTAGAGCCCGTTATATTAACAGGCTTGATCCACCAAGTTATAAAAAAGCTTAAAAAAAGCCTTTGAATTGCCATTTGCTATTAACTACTAAAAATTACAGTATATGTGACTTTTAGAATTTCAGCTGACTTTTATAGTTGCCCTTCAAGATGCATAGTTTTTAGAGAATATAATGTCTAATTTTAAAAATAAAAACAAACCAACCAAAAACATTGGATACTGAATGGAGGCATTTTGGCCAAGTTTACACAATCCATTAAGATTCACTTACGGCACGTCACAACGGATATCAAAACCGGTGACTCATAGCAATGCAAGTGTCTCAGCCCAAGGTACTTCATCACCAGACATTTAACAAGTGGAAATTGCTGCAATGGAATTATACACACAATGGGGTCTACAGGACAATGTAAAGGCACGTATATCATCACTGGCGGAGCCAGTGCACGTGACGTCAACACGCTTGGGAACCAGCGGCGGTGAGCAAGGAAAAGCCTGAGGGAAAGCCCGAGAGCAGTGGGGAGTTTTAGTGCGGGACGCCGCTCGGAAGCCATCCACAGGTCTAAGAGGGCCCTAAGGTTCACGGCTCAGATACACCTATATCTATCTTGGAGTTTGTAAGTAGGAGATTGGTGCAAGAAGCGCGGATGTAACGCTACATTGGCCTCAATTCACTAAACTTACCTCCTGTCTTTAATAACTCTTCTAGAGTTGTTAACATGGTGATAAGGCATGTAGTATTCAGGAAACATTTTACCTCAGGCAAGCCTAAAGTTAACTCTTCTGTCTTTAAATTAACTCTCCAATCCTTAAAATAACTCCACAGTTAAAGACAGGCTGTTAATTAGCTGCATGTGAAAATAACTACAGAGGAGGTAAATTAAATACAGAGGAGGTAAAGTAACTACAGAGGAGGTAAATTAACTACAGGAGAGGTAACTTAAGGAATAAAGAGGTAAGATAACCCTCTCACGTGTGGAGGTAAGTTTTCTCTTGCCTTATTATCTCTAGCATGATCTTAGTGAATTGAGGCCATTGTTAGAACATACGCAATGAGAGATTTATTGTCTTTTTATTTGAAGTTTTATGAAGATTAAAAGCGATTCTTAATCTGCTGGATGGTGTGGTTCAGAGGGACCTAGTGAAACACAGAATTGAGCTTGAGATCCACCTGAAAAACGAGGTGGTTTGAATCTGGTGAGCCCCTTTGATGTTGGTGTCACGAGTGGAGGCACGCTTTCACACTTGCACAGGTCGTGTTACAAAAGTGCATATTTAGACAGAATCACGCAATGTGCAGTTTGTTTTCTCTATTTTAGGTCGTACTCATTGCACAGTGAGAGCGCAGTGGAACTTTTTTGTCAATGTAAAGGCACGATTGTGGCATCAGTGCAGTTACAAAATTACATTACACTGCAACATGCATAGACTAAACGTAGCCTAAAGGTGGCCACACACCATACAATTATTTAAATATCTGTTCAATTTAAGAATTGCATTCAATTTTTCTGACTGATTGTAACATTTCAAAAATATGACCAATGTACCACACATACCTATGTTAAATTTTTCCCCCAATTATGATAAAAATGATTGGAAAATCAGTGAAAATTGCTAGGGTGTGTATATTAATAAATTGACAATCCAACACACACCATACAATCTTTAGAGAAATTGAAGAAAAATATCTGGCATTCCAGATAGATAAAAATCGAAAAAAATGGGAAATCCAATTGGATTTTCCAGTCGAATGAAAAAAAAAAAAAAAAGCTTTCAATTTTTTTGGGGAGATCCGGTCATTTTTATCGAATTGCCGTAAAATCGGATCATTTTATTGTATCGTGTGTGGCCACCTTTAGGCTTCTCACGGCAAACTTGTGCATAATTCTTAGATTATCACTTGCACCAGGCTTTCCACAACTCTGGTTTCAGTGCTTTCCGTGCTAGTGTTTCAGCTTTCGCACTACGCTTACAGTTTATATTTTTTTAGAGGTGTTCTTTCGAGGTGTCATAACGGCGCATGCATGAAATAGAGCAGAGAATGTGTTACGGTTTGGTTCCATCTTAAAGCTAATTTGCAGGAACTCATAATTTCAGATTCTGCAAAATTAGGTGTTACTAGATGTCTACATAATTCTATATAACCTACAGAATCCAGCTGAAGGGCTGAACATTAGTCAGCGCCATGTCACCGGGTGACGGTGTTAATAATTTGTGAGGTTCTGCATACACATCTGTGACAAAATGTCATGCACTTGGCATAACAAACGCCTTTTAATAATGTATTTTATAATATATATTGTCTACAGTAATTGCCTCGGCTATACAAGAAAAACTGCTTCTTTAGAGGGGAAGAAACTTGGTAAGCTGTTCACACTGAACAGTGAACATAACTAAAATACTAAAGTACATTTGATAGCAGTGCTTCCTGATATTCTTTTGCTTCAGCTATTTTTTTCTCTCACTAGTTTTGGCCCTCATTCCCCTAGCCCTAAGCGATTCGGCCAAAATTAAATCCCCTTGTTGACAACTAACCTCCTCTGCAAAGGTTAACGCCTTCTTCATGCTCAACTCTAACCTCTTCCTGGCACCTAACCCTAAACTCCTAACATTAACCTCTTTCCGACATTAGAGTCCGGATTTATACTTTTTCCACCACTAGGCCAAGTATGCTGTGGTACCCCTTCCATCTACAGCAGTGCCCCTCCCATTCCATGTGCAACACCCTCTTCCATGTGTTAACATCTATACATATACAGCTCCCTTGGGCTTCACCTTGTGTTTTCATGTTTTTGCAGCCTTCTCTTTCATAAGTAGCAACCCCTATGTCATGTCCAGATGTCCCCCAGGGCAGCAGCCTCCCAAGGCCCAGACCTTTGCAGAAATCCAGCCCTGCCTTTATTTGACAATAACATTCTAACTCTGACAACTAAATACACCCTCCATCTACACTACCCACCTATCTATAATGCAAATCCTATCTACCCTACTACCTAACTATAACCTTACTGCTTTAAACCTAAACAACGAAACCCTTGTACATACCCTAGAGCTAGACAGTTCTTGGCCAGGGCTGTAAATACCAAAAACCTAGCATGTGTACGGTGACCCCAATTCCCTTTCTGTGCCTCAGCCAATGATCAGCCTGGACTGTTGGCAGAGTATTGGCCAAGGGCATTATTCACCACCTCACCTTTCCCACTTTGTTGTGTGCCACGGCATCAGGCCCCCGCCCCCCTTCCATAGCAACACAACAAGTCACTAGCCTGGAGACTAGCGACTTGTCTATGCAGCCTCAGCTCGGCACTGTCACCAGAGGAATAGACTAATGATCCATGCCCAGCAACAGTCCTCGTGTGTACTTTTGTACGAGGTTTAACACAAACCTGTAAGGTTTAGAATCCTAAAATTTAGATAGATACTTCAGGAGGTGGAAGCCACTGGAGCCATCCCAGCACTGAGCATTTACTCAAAACTGCTGTGCACAAATTTCAGTCCACACAAACGACTGGCACTGCTGTCTGCAAATATAGCTTTTATTCCATAAGAAAAGCAGCAGTAAGAAAGGCAAGGTAAGGAATAAAAAGAGCTATATTTGCAAACAGCGGTGCCAGTCTTTTGTGTGGACTGTATTGTGCTCCCCAGGAGGCACTGGGGTGCTACTTGGGCACGCTGCATACACATTTTTGGAATGGTTCTACCTTCCTTTTGTTTTTGTGCACAAATTTGAGAGCAGGGTGAAGCCGAGAGCCTGCTCGAGCTGTGCCTGCTGAAAGTCTGGGGTGGTGTTACTGCTATTACCCCTCCAAGTTGACAACTTGTGGGGGAGGGGGAGGGGATATGTAATTTGGGCATCAGCTATTGCTCCTACAGAATTGACTGCTTTTTTTTTGGTTTGAGTTCCGGACCCCAGTTTAGTCACAGAGCACCGCTATAGCTACAATTCTTATTACAGCCTATAGCAGCATCCAAATCATCAGCGCAGAGCAATGTATTAGCAGTCTCTAGTGCTGAGAAAGATCATGGGAAAGCAGTGGAGCTGTGCAGCAGCCCGGAGCTGATCGGGCTTTGACAGAAAAAGCCAAGCCTGAGGGCTCTTTCACACCAGAGCCCTCTTTCGGCGTTTTAACACAAAGTCTATACTTTGCGTTAACCAAGGTAAAAGAAAGTCCATAGACTTTCATTTTACCTTTCACACCCGACGCTGCGTTTCGATGCGTTGTGGTACGACGCATCCCAGTGCATTTTATCGTCGGGAATCGCCGTTTCCCCTTCGGGTAAATTAACTACTACCGCCGCTACTCAGCGTCGCACCGCAGATTCCCGACGACACGCCGCAACGCCTGCAGGAGCCGTTCTCCTGCACGTTTTGAGTGTGTAACCGGCCTGATCGGGTCCATGCTACTGCACAGACGTACAGGCAGTGCAGAATTATTAGGCAGATTAGTATTTTGACCACATCATCCTCTTTATGCATGTTGTCTTACTCCAAGCTGTAAAGGCTCGAAAGCCTACTACCAATTAAGCATATTAGGTGATGTGCATCTCTGTAATGAGAAGGGGTGTGGTCTAATGACATCATCAACACCCTATATCAGGTGTGCATAATTATTAGGCAACTACCTTTCCTTTGGCAAAATGGGTCAAAAGAAGGACTTGACAGGCTCAGAAAAGTCAAAAATAGTAAGATATCTTGCAGAGGGATGCAGCACTCTTAAAATTGCAAAGCTTTTGAAGCGTGATCATCAAACAATCAAGCGTTTCATTCAAAATAGTCAACAGGGTCGCAAGAAGCATGTGGAAAAACCAAGGCGCAAAATAACTGCCCATAAACTGAGAAAAGTCAAGCGTGCAGCTGCCAAGATGCCACTTGCCACCAGTTTGGCCATATTTCAGAGCTGCAACATCACTAGAGTGCCCAATAGCACAAGGTGTGCAATACTAAGAGACATGGCCAAGGTAAGAAAGGCTGAAAGACGACCACCATTGAACAAGACACACAAGCTGAAACGTCAAGACTGGGCCAAGAAATATCTCAAGACTTATTTTTCTAAGGTTTTATGGACTGATGAAATGAGAGTGAGTCTTGATGGGCCAGATGGATGGGCCTGTGGCTGAATTGGTAAAGGGCAAAGAGCTTCAGTCCGACTCAGACGCCAGCAAGGTGGAGGTGGAGTACTGGTTTGGGCTGGTATCATCAAAGATGAGCTTGTGGGGCCTTTTCGGGTTGAGGATGGAGTCAAGCTCAACTCCCAGTCCTACTGCCAGTTTCTGGAAGACACCTTCTTCAAGCAGTGGTACAGGAAGAAGTCTGCATCCTTCAAGAAAAAACTGATTTTCATGCAGGACAATGCTCCATCACACGCGTCCAAGTACTCCACAGCGTGGCTGGCAAGAAAGGGTATAAAAGAAGAACAACTTATGACATGGCCTCCTTGTTCACCTGATCTGAACCCCATTGAGAACCTGTGGTCCATCGCAAAATGTGAGATTTACAAGGAGGGAAAACAGTACACCTCTCTGAACAGTGTCTGGGAGGCTGTGGTTGCTGCTGCATGCAATGTTGATGGTGAACAGATCAAAACACTGACAGAATCCATGGATGGCAGGCTTTTGAGTGTCCTTGCAAAGAAAGGTGGCTATATTGGTCATGGATTTGTTTTTGAATGTCAGAAATGTATATTTGTTAATGTTGAGATGTTATATTGGTTTCACTGGTAAAAATAAATCATTGAAATGGGTATATATTTGTTTTTTGTTAAGTTGCCTAATAATTATGCACAGTAATAGTCACTTGCACACACAGATATCCCCCTAAATAGCTAAAACTAAAAACAAACTAAAAACTACTTCCAAAAATATTCAGCTTTGGTATTAATGAGTTTTTTGGGTTCATTGAGAACATGGTTGTTCAATAATAAAATTATTCCTCAAAAATACAACTTGCCTAATAATTATGCACTCTCTATAGATAGCTCCCACCTGTGCAGTAGCACGGACCCAATCATGCTCTGCTTTTTCCACTGAAGCTACTGTACATGCATGAGCTGTCGACAATCCCTTGCTGACAGTTTTGACAGCACTGAACAGGCAAGAGGGGAAGCACAGGGCAAGCCTTCGATGGACCTTCCCTCTCCTGAAGAGAGTACCCCTTTGGAGTACTTTTTCCCTTCGGGGTTACTTAAGCTTTTAGCCATATCTGTATATGCAGTATAAAGCTCTGTGCCTAAGTCAATGTGCCAGAATGACTTCTTTCCTCAGAGGCTCACGACCCACACCTATCACTTCACCCACACCTGTCACTTCCACCTCCAAATCAAAGCAAGGTCTAAACTACATGGAGTATGCTTTCCATTTGTTAGAAATGTGTGGCTCTAGCATTGCTATTTAAATGCCAGTGTATAACTACTCTTCCCAGAGTCTCAACTTCCTGCTCTGTTTTCTGTAATATAAATGACGTGAAGTAGAGGTCTGCAGCGGGTCGGGTACCCACGGGTTACCCGCAATGCGGGTCGGGTGCGGGTCGCGGGTAGCGAGTGCGGGTCAGGTGCAGGTAGCGGTTCTGTGGATCGGGTTGCGGGTAGTCAAAACAAGCATAAGATAATTTTGTATCTTTTGCCTTCCCAAAATCTGTGAGGAATGCTGGCACCAGAATACTTTCTTGCTGGCTTGTTTACTGTTTCTCATCTTTAATCATAGCAAACTCCTTCCTCCTCTCAAGCTGACACCTCCCCTCCCCCCATACTAGTGCATATAACTGGGAACATGCCAGTGTGAAAGAGGAAAAGGTGTGATAGGAAAGCTCTGTCTGTTAGTGACTGGGGATAGTTGAAAGGACAAGAGCTAGAGAATGTTCTGGCATGTTCTCTAAAGCTGGAGGGAGGAGGCAGAGCAGCACATGGCAGTCAGAGAAGCACATACCAAATGTAACAAGAACTGCTGACAGTGTAGCTGCATCCACAGCCATCTAGCACACACAGGTATGTGTTTGCTGCATATGACAAGAATTAAATACAGTATTTTATTATCATACAGATGCAAGACAATGGGGCAGATTTATCAACACAAGTGCATGCAAAATGGAGGGACATTTGACGTGTGTGCTATTTATTTTTTATTTTTGGTTTTCTTTTGGTTGTGATAAATCTGCTCCAGTTAACTTTGATTCTGATTGGTAAGTCCTGAGTAGGTGTGCATATACAGTATATGTGTTCTCCCTGCTTAAAAGCCTTGTTGTACTTTTATGCAATCCTGATTTTCTTAATGAATTACCGTTTATTTTACTGTTGAGCTACTGTAAATAAAGAAAAGATAATGTGTAGGGTGTATATACACATTCAATTTGGATTGGCCAATTATCTTTCAATTTTACATCTCCCATGTAGTATAAGAGATTACCTACTCAATTTGCTCAGTCGTTACAGCCGCACGACACAAAGCAATCGCACATACTCGTATCCACGTTGTTACAAGACAAGATAATTTTGGCACATAATATTCTTCTGCGGCCTACACATTTTTAAACGGGAAGATCTGCCAAGCACATCATTAACAAAGGTTCTAACAGAAGTAATTGCACTTTGGGTGCATACATACACACACACACAATTTTGATTGGCCAATATTGATTGGCCCTCATACTACATGGAGGATCAAGATTGTGTGTGTATATGCACTCTTAAATCTGAAAATTATTTATATGAGCCTGGACGCAGTGTCTATGCCTTGCAACTCATAGCTGCAGCAGTGGAAGTGTCACCCTGGCCACCACAATGCATGCATGGAGATGTATTACATTAATGTGCCTGTGATTACATTAATGTACTACATCTCCCAGTGTGCACTGCAGTGGCCAGGGGGACGGGACACTTCCACTAGATGTAGTGTAGATGGGGGCAGCCTACAGCATATGGGTGCTTTGCTCTGCTATTTGTTGTTTGAGCAGGAATGTTACTTCTAGGTTTTTATCGATTTAAATAAGAGTAAAAAAAAAATAAAAAAATCTTTAAATCACTTCTTTGGTTTTCGTTTGTGTATAAAAAACGTTTTATTTACTTTACAGCTTCCCAATATTGCTTTAAATGTGTACTGTAGAAGAAAATTGAAAACGCGGGTCTGCGGGTATAAAATTCAGCTGAAAGCGGGTTGTGGGTCGGGTGCGGGTAGCAGGTCTGCGGGTATGAAAAATTGGACCCGCGCAGGCCTCTAACGTGAATATTACTAGTGGAAAAAGAGCCACTTTATAATGCAGCAATACAGTACAGAGGACTTCCTACCAGAGTGCCTCAGCGATACCTGTGCTGAGGTATAGCAGGTCAGAGTTTACCCCCCAGTAGCTTTCCTTCTGAAATGGGTTCATAATAGGATGTAACAACGGGCAGGAAGCATAAAAATGTACGCTACATTGAAAGCATTTTCAAGCTGCCTCAGAGGTCCAGACTTCAGGCTCCTTTTTATCAATACTATGCATGCACAGCCTTAGGCCAGTGAATGGGAAAATTAAAGGGAACCTAAAGTGAAAGGCCTATGGTGGCTGACATGTTTATTTCCTTGTGTGTCTGACTCAGTAGTGTCTGACTCAAACATCTGAAACAAGCATGCAGCTAATCTTTGACTACCACAAAAGTTTTGGGATAGTGTTCTGTGGACTGATGAAACAAAAATTACAACTGTTTGGGCCCATGGATGTACTGGCAGATCAGCCCATTGTGTTGAAGGGAACAACTGTCACCATTTTTCTCAGATTCCCCCCCACCCCCTTCATGCCTACATCATGGCTGATGAAGAGCCTGAGCAGAGTGCCAAGGTCCTGATACGCAGCTAGTAAGAGCAGCCAAGCTCGATGCATTACTGTCCACAGGAGCACAAGGGGAAGCTATAATGTAGGCATGAAGGGGGGACGGATCTGAGAAAGATAAACAGTTACAACAGCTGTTCCCCACAACATAATGGGCTGATCGGCCAGTACTTCGCTTCAGCTGGGAAGATCCCAGCTCTATCACGAAAATCTTAAAATTTAAAATACATTTAAAGAGACACTGGACACGGGAAAAAAAATATGATATAATAAATTGGTTGTGTGGTACGGATAATTACTAGAAAATTAGCAGCAAATAGCAAAAAAAATATTCTCATTTTTTATTTTCAGTTATATAGTGGTTTTTATAACATCATTCTCTAATATTTGCAGTTTTACACACTACTCAGCATTCAAAATGTTTTTACAGAGCAGGCCAGTGAACTATTGACCGGTCCTCTGGAGAGAAAAAGAAGATACAATGACTGACAGCTGAGATAACAAGCTTCAGAAGAAATAGCTCTCTGCAACTTTGAAAGTCATTGAGCTCAATGGCTTTTTTGCATAGATAACTGGAATTTCTTAACTCTTTCTGCAATGCAAACAATATTAGACTTGTCTTTGCTCCTAATGTTTTATTTCTTAGCTGTACTACACATACAAATCTTATTTTTTTTCCGCTTCAGTGTCTCTTTAAACATATACAAATAAGAAGTATGTTTCTTCCAAAGTAAAATGAGCCATAAATTACTTTTCTCCTATGTTGCTGCCACTTACAGTAAGTAGTACAAATTTGACATTACCGACATATTTTGGACTAGACCATCTTCTTGTGGGGGGGGGGGGGTTTCTCAGGGTTTTCTTTATTTTTTAAAGCACTTAGTGAATGGCAGTTGCTCCATCCAACTGCCAAAAAGGTGTACGATGAGCAGTGAAGTTAGCCAGCTTCTTTGTATAAATCTTTTTTTAGGGAATGTCTTTATAAAGAATAAAGGCCATGCTGAAAATCCCCCATAATGAGATAGATTAACCCAAAACATGTCGGTAATGTCAAATCTCTACTACCTACTGTAAGGGACAGCAACATATTATTATTATTATTTAGATTTACATAGCGCCAACATATTACACAGCGCTGTACAATAAATAAGGTTACAGACAATGATAACAGGGGTGACAGAACAATACAGGTAATAGACAATAGATACAACAATACAGGTAATAGCAAAAAGATAACATAGGAGAGAAGTAGTGTATGGCTCTTTGTACTCTTGAAGAAATGTACTTCCTATTTGTATGTGTTTTAAATTGTAAGATTTTCACGGCAGTTCCTTTTGAAGTTCAGCTTTTTTTTTTTTCCTCTTCTTCATAGCTACTTCTCTCATGATACATGCTTAATTTTATCTAGCCCTGATAAAACATTAATTTCGCCATATACAGGTCCTCCTCAAAAAATTAGCATATTGTGATAAAGTTCATTATTTTCTGTAATGTACTGATAAACAGATTTTCATATATTTTAGATTCATTACACACAACTGAAGTAGTTCAAGCCTTTTATTGTTTTTAATATTGAGGATTTTGGCATACAGCTCATGAAAACCCAAAATTCCTAACTCAAAAAATTAGCATATCATGAAAAGGTTCTCTAAACGAGCTATTAACCTAATCATCTGAATCAACTAATTAACTCAACACCTGCAAAAGATTCCTGAGGCTTTTAAAAACTCCCAGCCTGGTTCTTTACTCAAAACCGCAATCATGGGTAAGACTGCCGACCCGACTGCTGTCCAGAAGGCCATCATTGACACCCTCAAGCAAGAGGGTAAGACACAGAAAGAAATTTCTCAACGAAAAGGCTGTTCCCAGAGTGCTGCATCAAGGCACCTCAGTGGGAAGTATGTGGGAAGGAAAAGGTGTGGTAGAAAACTCTGCACAACGAGAAGGTGACCGGACCCTGAGTAAGATTGTGGAGAAGGACCGATTCCAGACCTTGGGGGACCTGCGGAAGCAGTGGAACTGAGTCTGGAGTAGAAACATCCAGAGCCACCGTGTACAGGCGTCGCATTCCCCAGGTCAAGCCACTTTTGAACCAGAAACAGCGGCTGAAGCGCCTGACCTGGGCTACAGAGAAGCAGCACTGGACTGTTGCTCAGTGGACCAAAGTACTTTTTTTCGGATGAAAAACTTTTGCATGTCATTCAGAAATCAAGGTGCCAGAGTCTGGAGGAAGACGGAGGAGAGGGAAATGCCAAAATGCCTGAAGTCCAGTGTCAAGTACCCATAGTCAGTGATGGTCTGGGGCGCCATGTCAGCTGCTGGTGTTGGTCCACTGTGTTTTATCAAGGGCAGGTTCAAGGCAGCTAGCCATCAGGAGATTTTGGAGCACTTCATGCTTCCATCTGCTGAAAAGCTTTATGGAGATGAAGATTTCATTTTTCAGCATGACCTGGCACCTGCTCAGTGTGCCAAAACCACTGGTAAATGGTTTACTGACCATGGTATTACTGTGCTCAATTGGCCTGCCAACTCTCCTGACCTGAACCCCATAGAGAATCTGTGGGATATTGTGAAGAGAAAGTTGAGAGACTCAAAACCCAACACTCTGGATGAGCTTAAGGCCGCTATTGAAGCATCCTGGGCCTCCATAACACCTGAGCAGTGCCACAGGCTGATTGCCTCCATGCCACGCCGCATTGAAGCAGTCATTTCTGCAAAAGGATTCCCGACCAAGTATGCTGTAGTGTCCCTTTAATGGTAAAGTATATACAATTAAGCTAGTCAGACAAAATTCAAAATTTTGTAACCACCTGCCTTATTGAGTGCCCCCCCCCCCCCCCCTGCGCCATCAAAATACCTATGACATGTGGAAGCACGGACTCCACACCACATCTCTAAAAATGTCTTGTGGTATCTGGCGTTAAGAAATTCCTGTAAGATGTGAGGTAGGGCCGGACTTGTACATCATTCAGATGCTGAGTTGGACTGAGAGATAAGGAATTTAGAAAACTTGATTCCCCAGACTAGGCCACCTTCTTCCATTGCTCCAAGGATCCGTTCTGACTTACACATCCCCAGAGGAAACACTTTTGGAGGTAGACACAGGTCAGGACAGGCACTCTGGCGGTCAGCTATACAAACAAGCTACAATGCACTGTCAGTTCTGACACCTCCTATAAACAGCATTACATTCAATGCAAATATGAAGAGAAGAAAGCACTTGCACAAAATGCAGCAGGGGTGGATGCTGCCACACTGGGCTTCCCTGCAGCATGCTCCAATGAAAGTCCACAATTTCAATCAGAAGAAAAGGAGGAGATGGGCACAGCTGCTAAAACACCCTCTCAGGTCTCTGATGAAGCAGGGCTAGTGCCTGCGAAACAGCTGTCAGACTTGTTCTTTCCCCCGCTGTAAGCTTTTTTTATGTCAACCCAGCCACAATAAAGGGTGTTTTAGCTGTGCCCATCTCCTTCTTCTCTTTTGATTGAAACAGCATTACATGTTTTCAATATTTGTGCTACAGTGGCTCTTCTGTGGAATCAAACTAGACTGGCCAGCATTTGCTCTCCACATACAATGATTGGCACAATCATTCATCCAACCACACAAGCCCGCTGCCTGGGTGTCACCCTGGACTCGGCCCTCTCCTTCACCTCCCACATCCAAACCGTAGCTAGGGCCTGCTATTTCCACTTACGCAACATCTACAAGATCCGGCCTTTCCTGACCCCAGACACTGCCAAACTCCTTGTTCATGCCCTCATCATCTCCCGCCTGGACTACTGCAACTCCCTCCTGTCAGGCCTCCCTCAAAAACACATAGCCCCCCTACAATCCATCATGAACGCAGCAGCCAGACTCATCTACTCCTCCCACCGCTCTGTTTCCACGACTCCCCTACGCAAATCCCTTCATTGGCTTCCAATTCACTTTAGAATTAGCTTCAAGATTAGTAAAGTCCACACCACGACTGACCCCTTTAAACCAATTCAGCTCCCTCTTGATATGTTATCTTGTATACTACAAGACTTAGATCTTAGATTCTGGATAACTGTGGGTATCTTATATTTATCTGATATTGTGAATCAAAGAGACAACAAGATATACTCGTTTAAGAATTACAAAGAATATTTAATCTCCCTGCGACGGAAATCTTTACATACTCACGTATAAAACATCTATTTAGCAAAAGAATTGGAAATACCGGTAGTTTCCAGACATATATGGGTCAATCAACTCTCAGCCCTAAATATTAAAGGAGGGATATCCCTTTGATATAAGGAATTGCTTCATGGTAAACAAGCACTGCTTAATAAATATATCCGATCTTGGGCAGAAGATCTGAATTGTAATATGAACACAACAGATATATCATATGCAGCTAAGACATTAACGTCTCTTTCTTCCTGCAGTAATCATCGTGAAACCTTTCACAAAATATTGATGAAGTGGTACTATACACCAACCAAAATAGCGAAGTTCACGGGATCTCCTTCCTCTTCAGCACAATGTTGGAGAGGCTGTGGCCAACAAGGATCTTTAAAACATATTATATGGGCCTGTCCACTAATAGACACATTTTGGTCCTCTATATCCCATATAATTAATAAGATAGCCAAACAACCAATTAAATTATCCCCACAACTGGCATTACTGCACATAGGGATAGAACAGATTCCCCTCTTAGACAGATTAACAATCACCCACATCCTATGTGTAGCAAGAACACTAATATTAAATAACTGGGGAACAGCAGAGATTCCTACATACCTTCAGCTCAAACAACAAGTAGAACTTAACCTGCAAATGGAACAACATATTAGGAACTCTAGAGGTCCTGGAAGAACCCCTTACACACTAGAAATATGCTGGCCTCCAGATACTACTACACCACTGGTATAAATATATGTTGAAATCTCAGTGCAAGAGCCAAACCACTGTTACAGCTCTGTAAGTCTGACGTCACTTTCTATAAATGTATGAAGTATCGATAGGAGCTATTATTATTATTAACTATTATCAATGACCAAACAATGATTAGCCACGCTAAGTGTATACCAATAATAAATATAACTAAGTACTACCCTCCTCTTCTTCCCCAGTCAATCCCCCCTGCTGACAACCTTCTGTTCATTAGATAAAGTTAGCTACACAGTTATTCAGTAAGGATTGTGTGTCTGAACGATTGTGTACTGCCCAGGCGAGATATGGCCTTTTTTCTCTTTTTTTTCCTCTTTTTTTTATTTTTTTTTTTTATTTCTATCTGTATCAACGTAATTTCTTTATTCAACTAACCAGATATTTGTATCAGCCTATATACAACACAAATGGAAAGCTGTTTCATTTATCCTTGCTATATTCTTGTTATAATTTTTTATATTCTATATCCTACATGCTATTTGCTATTTCACTGCACTGATTTGTACCTTTTTGATTAATAATCAATAAAAATTCATTGAGAAAAAAAAAAGAATTAGCTTCAAGATCCTATGTTTGGCCTACAAATCCATACACAAGTCCTGCCCAACCTACATCTCTGACCTGGTCAGCAGATATACACCTGGCCGCCCACTTCACTCCTCCAACAACCTCCTCTTAACCACCCCACGCATCTCGCACTCCCATGCACGACTTCACTAGAGCTGCCCCCATCCTGTGGAACTTTCTCCCACTGCCCATCAGGCTTGCTCCCACCTTAAACACCTTCAAAAAAGCACTCAAAACTCACTTCTTCAAGGAGGCCTACATCAACTCAACACTGCCCTAATCCTTTCTGCCAATAACTCAATAACTTCTTGCTGCACTCCCTCCTTTTGTGTCACCAACCCCTCCCTCTAGATTGTAAGCCTTTGGCAGGGCCCTCTCCCCTTGTGTATCATACTTGACTGTGTGCACTTTACACAGAATTTGGAACTTGTACTTTTTACCACTACCACTTCAGTTTATGATCTGGCATTGTACTACTGTCTGCATTGTGTTGTGTATCTTTTTGCTATTTCCTGCATTGTTGTATCTATTGTCTATTACCTGTATTGTTCTGTCACCCCTTTTATCCCTGTCTGTTACCCTATTTATTGTACAGCGCTGCGTAATATGTTGGTGCTATATACATCTAATAAATAATAATAATAACAATAACAACAACAACGAGCCTTGGGAACCCATGATCTTGATGGGAACCCTTCACATGATCTGCAGTTTTGGAGATGCTCTGATTCAATAAACTAGCCATCATAATGTAGTCTATGTCCAAATTACTTACCAATTTTGTTTTTTATTTTTTTTTAACTTCCAACACAAAACCTTTAAGAACTAACCACTTTGTTGCTGCCTCTTAACAGGGGTCATTGGTATGTGATGATTGAGGTTATTCACTTCACCTGTAAATGGTTTCAGTGTTGTGACAGAGTGCAGTGTCCTTCCAAGAAATGTTTGCCTGTGCAACTTTGCTTACAGCACAGCATAAGAGGGGGATAAGTAGAAGGAGAGCCGATGACAGCCAGGTGCTCACCAAAATTAGCCCGGGAGGTGCGCTCCACTTAAAAGGCCTGGGGAGAGCACTGGAGAGATGTAGGAGTGTGAACACATGCGTTTTCAGTAAACACTGAGGATGATTTATCAGAACCAGAGCAAACATGGCAAAGATGCCAACATCATGGTCTGATTGGTCACTCAGCAACTGCTTCACATTTGCATCTATTTGGTACCAGTTTGTTCAAAGAACTAGTTTTTAGTAAATCTACTCATATTCCTGCATCCTACCCCCACAGCTTCCTCATATTAGGCCTGCTGTTTCACTCCAAATTTCTGTTCTGTTGGATGTTATTCTCTTTTTCCTTTTATATAAATGAATTTTGAAGCAACAGCTTTGCACATCAGGGAAAAAAAATGTTGACCTCATACAAAAAAAAAAAAAATTACACATATTACACATATATATATATATATATATATATATATATATATATATATATATATATATATATATATATATATATATATATATATATATATATATATATATATATATATATATATATATAGTATCTTGCTGCCCATAGAAACTTAAAGGCTTTCAAATATTTTCATTTTGTTGATAAGAAAATGAAACGGGTCACTTTGGGTCAAAATCATTGAAAGCCTCTGCAACCTGTTACTGTATTTATTATCCGAGGGGATTCATTTAGGGGAATAATTTACATTCAAAGAAAACTAGATCAAAAGTGGACTTGTCAGAATCGTGTCCTTTTACAGCTAAATCCCGATTGGTTTGCTTTGCGAAATGTCACATTCTTTGCTCCTGTTCTCCTTTCACCTGCTTTGCAAAAGCAACCAGCCTAGATCACAGCAGCATGGGGAGGACTTTTAAGTGCTTGGTGGGCACTTTGTCCAGTTATGAAGCATGGAGTCTGTCCACTGAGAACACAGATGGTCAAGTGCTTCTGTAATAACTTGACTGCACAAATGAAAACTATTCTAAAATTAGTGAATGGAGTGACTCCTGTAATCCACTCCTGTAAAAATTCTGGTTAGTCACATAAAAAAAAAAAAAAAAAAAAAGGTGGTACAATGTTCACCTATGAATAGTAATGTAAGACATGACCTCTGAGGAAACGGGTGTGGCCCAGGATACGTGTCAATCCAGGAACAGTGGACACCACTCCTTGCCCAGGTATACCTTTGCTTCTTTATACATTACTGATCGTGTAACTTGCATCTCTCCTCCAATTCTTGACCTATTTACTCCAGTATTCTCCACTTAACTGTGGCAGTCTTGCACAAACTCTCACATGGTTCTATATACACTGGTTGTGGTCTGTATCTTGGACTCTATTGCTATCTATGTTTTATATTAGGTCTACATGGGCTGTGGCACTATGCACTTTATAGTGATTTGAATTTAATTATGCACATGCACTTTGCAGTGTTTGGGTCTGATGTCCACTTCTTTCTGCCAGACTGGTGGTCTCCCTACATGCGCACACATAATATTTATATATTTTTTTCACTTGCTTCGAGATATTAGGAACTCTTATTGCTAAATTTGTGTTATTGCAACATATGATTAATCATTTAAGAGCTGTGATTTGTGGGATGGTTTATACAAGTCTATTGTGATTAGGCATAATATACCAGTATAGTTATTGGCAAATTATATTGATATGCAGATTGTGTTGTCACCCCACCCTTCCCCTCATTTTTAAATTGTTTGAATGCCCCATTTCATGTTATAATGGCACTAACTTATTCACATTATCCTGGTTCGATTTATGGTGCTCTTCTCTTGAATATAAACTGTTCTCATCAGAACTATTTGCACAGGAAATGCAAATACCTTCATTAATATAATATTAGGCTGGTGCTGACCTATATGTTGTACATAGTCATGTAAGGGTCAGGGGATACTTGAATTTGTCAGTCTCTGTAGAGGTTCTGAGATTATAAGCATGCAAGAACACGCATAAATCTGAACAGGCATTTACTGAATATAACAATGCTTTACAAGGATTAAAATTGCTCATATTTACCATATTCGTTTATAAATTTGGTCCATGTTTTCCTCTACCTTATTCACATTCTTACATTTATCACAGGTGGCAACATCTTTACTGCTAACGAGTTCAGTGTTCTCCACAGGCCGTTTAAAGGGGAACTGAAGTAAGATGTATAAGGAGGCTGCCATATTCATTTCCTTTTTATCAATACCAGTTGCCTGGCAGCCCTGCTGATACTCTGTCTCTAATATTATTATTAATTATTATTTATTGCATTTATAAAGCGCCAACATATTACGCAGGGCTAATACTATTAGCCATAGCCCCTGAACAAGCATGCAGCAGATCAGGTGTTTTAGACTTTAAAGTCAGATCTGACAAGACTAGCTGCATGCTTGTTTCTGGTGTTATTCAGATACTAATGCAGAGAAATAGAACAGCAGGGCTGCCAGGCAACTGGTATGGATTATAAGGAAATAAATATGGCAGCCTCCGTATACCTCTTCCTTCAGTTCACCTTTAAGCCAGGTGCTCCACCCATATAGTTTTGGTGAGCACCCGGCTGTCATCGGCTCACCTCCTCCTATGCTGCAAGCTGAGTTGAGCACAGAAGCACCGGCCCTGCCTTCTCTCATCACGCCCCACCCGGCTAATTTTTCATGCCACCCGGTTGGAAAGAAAATTCTGAGGAGAACACTGGAGGTGCAGCACTGCAGAATGTTTGTTTGTTATTTGTTCTGAAGTGACCAGAAACAACAGCGGTTATCTGAGCGTGCTCTGGAGCAGATGGCTGCATAACTAACTAGCCTAGGCTAAACATCACTGGGTGGGCAGGTTACATACCAATGTACAGCAATAGACATAGGAAGTGTTTTTAATGCTAAAACCAGGATAATGAACCTAAAATTGTGTATCTTGAATAATGTTTTGCATTATACCAGTGTACATGTTGTTGCAGTGCCTCTAAGTTACATAGAAAAGTGAAAGAATATTTGAAAAGCATTTATACACACACGTAGGAGGCACCTCTAACAAATCCGTGCAAGTCAAGGGGAACTTTAGGGGATGTTACCAATAATAGGGGGTTACTCTGCAACACCCCTCTCTCATAAACTGGTACTTGCTATAATAATGCTGAGAAGCACTCACATGATACTCTACCATATTAATTGTACAGGTAAAGAAGTACTAAATATTACATGTTTAAGAGCCCATTATGTCAATACTAGCATTTATTTCATAAGCTTATAAGAGGAAAAAGAACTTCTCTGTACTGATGTTGCCCACAAATGCTGTCACTAACATTACATGACAGGAAATTGTGGCAGCTAGGCAATCGGAGCAGTCTCAACCAAGAGAAGTGGGGAAAAGGAGGAGGCAGGGGTCACTGTGGCACCCCGACTGAGGTGTTGTGCTCTTTATCTATATACAGACACAATATTCAGATTTAATTTGGTTATAAACAGATATAGAATATTGAAACCTGTGCTTGCCATTTAAAAGTTGCTTAGAAATAATTAAGGGAACAGGGAGAAATTGGCAGAGCTCCTAATCGCATCTGAAAGGACTACCAACAGAGGTGTGCAGAGCCCACTAGAGGCTAAATACACACCTTGGGCCATATGCAATTGACTTTTGCACCTGCATTTTTTCCTGGGAGATACTTTTTCAGCTTTGGTTTAAAATAACTTTTCAGTACTTTTCCCCTAAAAAAAAGTACCAAAAAGTAGATGAAAAAGTACTATCAAAATTATTTTGAGTGTTTGCTTGCTTTCTAGCGTCTTAAAAAGCATTTTATTTACAGGTTTAAAAATATCACCAAGGAGTAAACACAGGTGAAAAAATGTATTGCATATGGGCCCTTGTATTCAAAAACAGATGCAAACTATGCACTAAACCCTAAACTCAGATTAAAACAGAATGCAATCTGAAATAAATGGATGCAGCTAGCCATAAGAATGAAGAAATTATTAAACAGCCTTAACCCCCTTGCCATTCCAATTATTGCGGCAAGGGGGCAGCGCAGCAATTTTTTTTAAAATCCTGTAGCTAGTCTAGCGCTAGCTACATGAAAGCCGCTGAGCAGCGGCGTCCCCCCACCCACTCCGATCTCCTCCGGCGATCAGAGAAAGCAGGAAATTCCATTCAGAACGGGATTTCCTGCAAGGCTTCCCCCGTCGCCATGGACGACGGGGCGATCGTCGGGACGTCAGAGGGAATCCCGATCCACCCCTCAGCGCTGCCTGGCACTGATTGGCCAGGCTGCGCAGGGGTCTGGGGGGGCGATTTGGCGCAGCGTGTAGTGGCCGCGATCGCGTACCACACGCAGCTAGCAAAGTGCTAGCTGCATGTAGGAAAAAAAATTGTGAAAAATCGGCCCAGCAGTGCCAGAGCAATCCTCCTGCGCGAGTTACCCCAAGCTCAGCTCGGGATAACCGGCAAGGAGGTTAAAGGAAACATCCAAAGACTTAAAAAAAAAATCCACTTACTTGAGGCTTCCTCCAGCCCGTGGCAGCCGTCCTGTGCCCTCGCCACACCTCGGGTTGGCGTCTTCTGCGCTCCACGGCACGGGTCACGTGGTCCGGCCGACGTCATGAGGTCTGTACTGCGCAGGTGCAGTAGTTCTGTGCCTGTGCAGTACAGACTTGACGTCGGTGGGACGACGTGACCCGCGCCGTGGAGCACAGAAGACGCCGACCCGGCGAGGTCGGCTTCTGCAGCGGAGAAGACCAGGAGCCTCGGGAGCTGTGGTGAGGGCACAGGAAGGCTGCCACGGGCTGGAGGAAGCCCCAGGTAAGTGGATATTTTTTTTTTCCTTAGACAATTCCTTTAAAGGGACACTTAAAGAGGAACTCCAGTGAACATTTTAGTGTTGGCAGGTGATGCAGTGGCTGCATGGTTTTTGGCAGTTGGAAACAGCTGTAATGCTAGGTACACACCATACAATTTTCTGTTAGATTCTTCTGTTAGATTTACCTACAACATGGAAAAAAGCTATCTGGCAGGTAAATCTAAGAGAAAATCTAACAGAAAATTGTATGGTGTGTACATAGCATAACTGCTATTTTCCACAATGCAACAAGGTTCACAGACAGAAAACTGCCAAAAAAAGGGGGTATCAGCTACTGATTGGGATAAAGTTCAATTTTTGGTCAGAGTTTCTCTTTAAGTCTGAAAAAAACCCACACAGTTTTACTCACCTGCGGCTTCTACCAGCCCCCTGCAGCCATCCTGTGCCCTCGCAGTCTCGATCGGATCCTCCTGTCCCCCGCCTCCAGCTACATTCGTTTTTGGCGACAGGCCTGGCCATGCATCTGCTTCTACGTGTTCCTGTCCGCAATAGCGGCCTCTATGCTGCGAATGCGAAGAAGCAGACGCGTGACCAGGCCTGTTGCCGAAAACAAAAGTAGCTGGCGGCAGGGGACAGGAGGATCCGATCGAGACTGCGAGGGCACAGGACAGTTGCAGGGGGGGCTGGTAGAAGCCACAGGTGAGTAAAACTGTTTTTTTTTCAGACTTAAGTGGGGGAAAGAAAAGAAAATTGGTTATTACCAATTTACTGGTGGTGTTTCTCTTGGGAACACTTAAAGGGACTTTTAAGTGTTCCCAAGAGAAACACCACCAGTAAATTGGTAATAACCAACTCCCCTTTTCCTCTTCAAGTTATGGTAATGTTGCAGTAAAGTCACTTGTTTTAAAAGGGTCTGTAGGGCAGTGACCTCATCACAACACAGCAATACTGAATTATAGGAGTGCTGACAGTGCCTTGCAGCGAGACTAAGTCTCTGCAGCCTGAAAAGAATGATGCCTCATGAAAGTCAGAAGTTACTTCCTGGATTAGGGAGGAAAGTGGGAAACAGTCACATGACCTGTGCATATGACGCAGCCACAGCAGCAAACAGCCATAACAGGTATCCTCTTACCTTTTTTAAAGCTGTATACACATCCATCTCTACCTGCATCACAAGTAGGTCTGGAGAGGAGATCAGCTGCTTCATCATATGGATGCTACAAAACAGGAATAAATCATGTTCGTTTTAATAGTAAGAGCCTACAATGCACTGAAAAGAGAATTGGAACACATCTGACAATTAACAGGCACAGAACCTAAATTACATGTTTTTA
This sequence comes from Hyperolius riggenbachi, assembly GCF_040937935.1. NCBI lineage: Eukaryota > Metazoa > Chordata > Amphibia > Anura > Hyperoliidae > Hyperolius > Hyperolius riggenbachi. The sequence goes on from NC_090648.1 coordinate 129,344,094, forward strand.
TGCAGTTTAATTTTAGCTGAACTATGCTGACTGCTGTGGAGGCTTGAATTTTTTTTCCTTTCAGACACTTCTGTCCATTTTACTATATGCTGGGGGAAGGAGGAAGAAGGAGACACAAACGTAGATAAAGGTGCTCACACCTGTGTTAACTGCTACCAAGGCACTTTTGTATTGACCTGACAAAACGGGCCAGCACCCATGAAATGCATTGTCTTACGTGCACAATGTGCATAAATAAAATGTATACTTACCTTTGGGGTTTGCCCTTGAAGGAGGTAAGATTTATTTACTGCTAATCTATATACATCCCTGATATTAGATATACAGGGCGCCTCCAACAGTATTCTAGAGTAGAGTGTGTGTGTGTGTGTGTGTTTTTCAAATACGAAGTGTCAGGTAAGTGCAAAGTGAAACACTGGTAATTAAAATTGTTTACTAGCAGCACCACCCGTCACCTAACGCATGCGGCCATGCTGCAACATATACTCCGATTACAAGTAGAATGAGTTAGTAAAAATTATTGGAATATGCGCATCAGTTTATATCATAAAGGAATAAAGTGTATTCATAATAATGAATAATTTATTGCTATCTAAGGGTACGCTCTATATACTGTATTGGAACAGAAGTACGAAACTGATGTAATTGAGAGTCTTAATGTGCCTTTATGTGCAGGACGCTAGTGAAATGTCCATGTTAACCTACAGTATATTGATTCAGTATAATTACACCAGTGGACACTGCATCTTATACAATCAGGTGACTAACAAATAAGAGATGAACTGCCGGTTTTCCTCCCATTTAAACCTACCCACATTTCTCTGTCATTCCAGTCCAATTTAAGAAAGCTGGCAGTGAGTGGGTGCAATGAGTTGGTGGGTGGTGCTCTGCAGCATGAGGAATCTCTGGACCACAGCCAGCGCTGCCTCCAGTGGCTAGTGTCTGGGTATGGTTTAGCTGTGAGACAGAGCCAGGGCCGGGTAAGGACATTTTACCGCCCCAGTCCCACTGTCACCAACTCTGCCACTGCCCCCCCCCCCCCCCCCCACCTCATCCTGTATGCTCCCCCTGTCCCATTTGTTTCCCTGGTCTTGTGCTTTCATCTTGTGCTCCCCTTTGCTCCCTGGTGCCCTAAATCCAGCCATAAATGTGGCAAGTTGCAAAGATACCATTTAATGATAAACAGGTGTATGATTCAAGTCCATTCCACCCTATGGTGATAGGAGGGACAAATTATTGGAAGCCTGGAGGCAGCTATGTATCCTAGGAGATGATGCAAGTCTGGCTTGACAAGCACAATACAAGAAACTATGCACTAACACAGAATAAGCTCATTCTAACTGGCACATAATGATGTAAAGCATGATTCATTGCTGCTTGTTGAGCAGCTATACTTGAGGAATTTGATTGCCTTGGCTGCCAAGTTACTGTCATGGATTTTATGCTCAGTGTAAATGGTCATATAGAACAGCAAGTACCCAGACTAGATTCAATTACGGTTACTCAGAATAGTGTGTTCATTCCTGGTTTGACATATGTAGTTTTAAAATGCTTGTATTCTACTTAGGCGTTCAATTCTCCACGACACACAAAGTGAGTGTGTCTGGGGTAAAGCATGGCAATCACACCAGTGCCTAGGAGGTAGTCTATGCTTCAGAAAAGGCTTTCTGTTATGGAGGACAGGATATATTGGTATATGGAAGTCTGCATACTACAATTAACAGGACTATAATAAAGTTTGCATATATTAATCCTGTCTTACAGCTTTTTCATTTCAATACACATCTTATATACTAATAGGCAGCTGTAATACACATGGCATGAACGCAGCGCGCACATATTACAACTGCTGACTATTGTGCTCATGGTGGGGGATGGGGCGCGCATGAGGGACTAGGGCTATGCAGCAGGCGCACGTGGCCAGGGCTCTGCGGCGGGCGCCCACAGAGGAGAGGAGACATTGTGACAGGCGTGCGCATTTGGCTGTGTGTGGTTTATACTTAAGAAGAATGGGGAAATGACTGGTTTAAAGAGGACCTGAAGAGAAAGGAATATACTGCCATCTTCATTCTTAAACACTCCACTAGCTGCATGCTTGTTTCTGGATGTGTAACTCAAAAACAACTTAAAGCGGTATAGTCACCATAAAAATTAAATTTCAACAGCAACTGGTGTGAGTGTATTAAGTGATAAAGATGCTAATCCTGCATTCAAAACTTTTTCTGCTGTTATGATTTGGAGTTATCACATACTTAAGGAACACTGGCCCTTTAGTAGTTGTGCCAAAGAATTGCATGCTGGGGGTTCTTTTCATCTATAATCTATTGCTCCTCTTCCCTTTATTTCCCTGCCAGCTTCTTATCTGAAACCTAATCCCCTACTCACTTGTGTTTAGAAGCAAGACTGAGGCGACTCAGCGATTGGAGGAGTTAAGAAAAAAAAAGTAAATGACATCACGAGTTAGCCTTAACTGTGGGCAAAAGACATGGCCCCCACCAGGAACAGAATTCTCGTAATTTACTATATAACATTCCTTGAAATCAAAACATGGACAGTATAGTACAGGTGTTATGTAAGTAGATCAAGTATTTATCTGCTTATATATGTGGTTTTTTTGCCTGGCATAGTATGGCTGATCCTACTGCTTTAAAGTGAAAGCTCAGCATGACAGTCAGGAAACTGCCATGGTTTATAAATGAATGAAGATGGCAGCCTCCATATTCCTCTCACTTCAGGCTCCCTTTAATGCATTAAATTCAGTTATGCAAAGAAAGTGAGAATAAACGAATGAGCAGGGCTGTGGAGTCGGTACAAAAAACTTCCGACTCCCAACTCCTCAGTTTATGAAACCACGACTCCGACTCCGGGTACACAAAATGGCTCAGACTCCGACTCCTTAGTCTAATACTTAACAGGGCTGTGGATTTTGTACAAAAATCAGACTCCTCCGACTCCCGACTCCTCAGTTTATGAAATCAACGACTCCGACTCCAACTCCAGGTACCCAAAATTGCCCCGACTCAGACTCCTCAGCCCTGCAAATGAGATAAATAATTATACCCATAGCTCCACTCCCAAATAGGCATTTTCTGGAATTCCATTATAGCATTTGGAGTTTAAAAGGTTAAAAATCTAGGCTTAAAGTTTTGACGGACTCAGGTGAATAAGAACAGTTTTTAATGCTTATTCAGTTCCAATACAGACAATTCTTGAACTACTAAACTTTGTCATTGTTCCCAGGACTCAAAAGTGTTACACAGGAGTGTGATGCTCTCTAATATGCGTTATGGAGACTTATTCTACAGTTGACTGCAGAGAAAAACGTAATTTAGAACCATGGCCCTTATTTAATTCACAGTGTGAAACTGGCCTTAGGAGAAAAAAGTAAACAAGGGTTGCAGCGATACAGTGTGTCGAGCCCACCGCATCGCCAGAAACGGGCCTTCAGGGAAAACCACGTTAGTACACAGTCTTCCCTGTCTGGCCACCAGCCAAGCAGGAAGTGACGCGCGCTTGCCGTCACTTCCTACTTCAGGTATGTGGAAGTGCACTGAAGCGTATTGTTAAAATATGCTTCCGCACATGCGCGCCGCTGCAACCAACATTTTTTAAATCTCTGTGTCACCATGGACATAGACTAACATGACTTCTGGCCCGAAGCAAGTATGTGCATTAACATAGTTTTGTCCTAGCATCAGGGATACGGTGAAAACATCACTTCCGTTGTGCCGTACTGTGGGAGTATGAAAGTCTCCATAGACTTTCATTGCACGGCGGAGGGGTGTGGTAAAAATACTGCACCACCCTGGTGTGAATGGGCCCTGAACTCTTAACCTTACAGTGATAAAAATGAAACCACTTAATTCCCAAGTAGGATAGGAACTGTATAGGCACAATAATCAATAATTATTGATCAATAATAATCACCTTACATGATATTTAAAAACGAATCAACAGTAATACTTTGCAATTATCTCATATACACAGATGCCTGCAAATAAATACCACTTGATTGTTTTTGGAAGTAAAAGAGGTTTGTTCAGACAGGTAAGGAAAGAGGTTCTGATAAGATGCACCTGCCCTCTTTACTCCCTTCTCTTTTATAATAAACCTGGATGATTGATCAAGTGGACCGCACAATTGTATAGCAATTGTATGACGAGTTTAGAACGGGTGTGGCTGGATCATGCCTGCACTCTCTAAAGCAGTGGTCCTCAAACTAAGGCCCGCCGGCCGAATGCGGCCCCCTGAGGCTTTTTTATCGCGCCCCCCCCCCCCCCTTTTGGAAGTAAAAGAGGTTTGTTCAGACAGGTAAGGAAAGAGGTTCTGATAAGATGCACCTGCCCTCTTTACTCCCTTCTCTTTTATAATAAACCTGGATGATTGATCAAGTGGACCGCACAATTGTATAGCAATTGTATGACGAGTTTAGAACGGGTGTGGCTGGATCATGCCTGCACTCTCTAAAGCAGTGGTCCTCAAACTAAGGCCCGCCGGCCGAATGCGGCCCCCTGAGGCTTTTTTATCGCACACACACACACACACACACACACACACACACACACACACACACACACACACACACACACACACACACACACACACACACACACACACACACACACACACACACACACTGTATTCCTTACAGATTCGTCCCTCTGCGTCTTTAAAGAGGAACTCCAGTGAAGATAATGTAATAAAAAAAGTGCTTCATTTTTTACCATAATTATGTATAAATGATTTAGTCAGTGTTTGCTCATTGTAAAATCTTTCCTCTCCCAGATTCACGTTCTGACATGTATTACATGGTGACATTGTTACTGTGGGCAGATTATGTAGCTGTTTCTAGCTGGTCTGGCTTTAACAGACAGCTATAAGCAGCTATTTCCTGTCTGTGAACATTGTTACATTGTGGCAGTTTGCCCAGAGTACCGTATGGTACCAGAGCCTCTTGTGGGAGGGGTTTCAGCACAAAATCAGTCATACAGCGCCCCTTGATGGTCTGTTTGTGAAAATCATTATTTTTCTCATGTAAAAGTGGGTATCAGCTACTGATTGGGATAAAGTTCAATTCTTGGTCGGAGTTTCTCTTTAAATATTAGTGGCTTGCATATATAATAGCATGGAAGCCAGAAAGCAGTCATTCACTGGCTTCCAATAAACACCCTGTAGGGTTGGATCATTTGCAATTCATGCGATTACTGGTGAAAGGGAGTACTTTGTTTTTTGTTATGGTTTTTTTTTTTTGGGGGGGGGGGGGGGGGGGGGAATTGTATTTCAGGCTACTGGGAAAAGTGGGTACCAAGTGGTGGGGATGACTTGTAACAAGCATAATCACATATTTTTGGTCAGTGTGGTGCAGGAATGTTATGGTTACGTTGCGAAGGGGAAATGGAGGGTTGTACTGCATATGTTTCTATATGGATTGCGTGTGTTTGGGTAAGATTGTGCTGCAGGCTTCTGGGTGACATTATGGCTCACATATGACTTCCTATGTTAGGGTCACAAGATCTACATTTGCTGTGTTGGGGGAATACTATCTGCACATGTGTCAAGGGCATAACATCTGTTCTGGTTAAATGGTAGACATGAGGGCTGCCCATGTTAATAGGCGCTGTCTACAATACCTAGGCTCAATGTTACGCATTTCTACATCATTTCATGTATACTCCGGCCCCCCAGCAGTCTTAAAGGGACACTTAAGTAAAAAAAAAAAAAAAAAATGAGTTTTCAGTGTTCTCCCCAGAATTTTTTTCCAGCCGGGTGGCATGAAAAAGTAGCCGGGTGGGTTGAGATGAAAATGCAGGTCAACTCTGCTTACAGCATAGGAGGATGTGAGGAGGTGAGCCGATGACAGCCGGGTGGTCACCAAATCTAGCCGGGTGGAGCACCCGGCTAAAAGAGCCTGGGGAGAACACTGAGTTTTACTCACCTGGGGCTTCCAATAGCCCCCTGCAGCTGTCCGGTGCCCTCGCCATCTCCCTCCGATCCTCCTGGCCCCGCCGGCAGCCACTTCCTGTTACGGTGACAGGCTGGGGACGCGAGTGATTCTTCGCGTTCCTGGCCACAATAGCACCATCTATGCTGCTATAGCATATATCATATAGCAGCATAGAGGGTGCTAATGTGTCTGGGAACGCGAAGAATCACTCATGTCCCCAGCCTGTCAGCTCCTGTCACCGAAACAGGAAGTGGCTGCCGGCGGGGCCAGGAGGATCGGAGGGAGACGGCGAGGGCACCGGAGAGCTGCAGGGGGCTATTGGAAGCCCTAGGTGAGTAAAACTCATTTTTGTTGTTTGACTTAAGTGTCCCTTTAAGTATGTTGACCCGGCCCTTGACTGAAAAAGTTTGGGGACCCCTGCTCTAAAGTATATGGCCATTTTTTATTTTCCTTTTTCAGTATAAGAACACCCATGGCTGCAGGTGGGGGCAGAGTGGCTACACTGCAATAGGGCACTGTCTGCAGCTGAACAGCCCAATCCATGGTAAGCTCATATAAAAACATGCCACTTTCCTGTCAAGGAACATGGTACAGGTAGTCCCCAGTGCAGGAACGACTTGTCGTTAGGAACACTGTGACCCATCGCTATGACGTCACTACCGCCATGAAGGTGACGGGAACAAGACTGGAAATGCAACTGAAGTGGCATGGGACATTGTCGGAGGTGAGAACAGGGGAATGTGAAGAGGTACAGAAGGGTGTACAGAGCACACAGGCAGCAAAGTGGATGAAGGGAGGCACAGAGGGAGCACAGAAGGATGAGTAGAGGAAATTTGGTCAGGAGGGGGCACAGGGGGACACTGGAGGTACAGGGGGAAGAGATGGCACAGAAGAGACACGAGGGGGACAGAAGTGGCTTAGAGTTGGGACACTGGAGGCACAGAAGAGACACGGGACTGGGATAGCACAGTGTTTTGACTCATGTACAAATTCGAGTTAACAAAACTACAGCCCCTATCTTGTTTGTTAACAGTTTTGCTAAATGGCTACAGAAAGTCCACAGACTCCTCAGTGCTAATCCGATTCAAAGATTAGATTGTGAGCCCATTAAAAGTTGCAGCCTTCTTTATCCCAACAGCCTACGAACACATACGTTTCTAAATCGGAAGTAGCACCCCTGTTAATGTAAGACTGCATCCAAATCCAATAGCAGTGCCAATGCACAGCTAATGGGATTCATACACGAGGTCTAAAAAAATGCAGCAGGAACTTTTATCCCGGCAGGTGAACTTGACAGCAGCCTACCGATTTCAATTAGTTGTAATTCTGCATCTGAATTTGTGTTTGGGAAAAAGGACAGGAATCGCTCAAATTAAAACAGAGCCTAACAGTGATCTGCCCTGCAGAAAACACAAGACTAGCAGTCAGAGGATACACAAGAAATGACAAACTGAAGAGCAACATTGAGATGAAAGACTGGTGTGCTGCTGTCTATGAACATAATGTTCTGCCAGCGAGACTGCGAAATAGGCTAGCAGAATGCTCCCATTCTCACAGAGAGGCAAAGAGACACATCTAAGTGAGGCAGTAAATTCAGCATAAATGCTTCAGGATGACATGATACAGTATAACAAAGAGCGGCACATTCAGTACTCGCAGCACAAGCACGATTAATAACAAACCCGATAAATCAATCTAAACATTGCCTCTGACTTCAACTCAGAAATCTGCTGTTAATGTACACAGGGCCGGTTCTCTCATGAAGCAAGGTGAAACATTTGCATCAGGCGCAGAGATTACAGGGGCAGCATGTTTATACTGTGTTTACACTAACAGCATGCAGTCAGAGTAGGAGGAGAAGTGAGAGGAGAGCGAGGTGAAAGGGCCATCATTAGGGAAAACAGCTTGCTGTGCTGTGTAAGGAGTCTGGCAGTGAGTGAGGAGAGGGGATTTGTACTGGAACCTGGTGCCCGGCTTCTCTTTCTAGGACCTTATGAAGAAGGAAGTCTGCCAGCTTTGCAGATAGCAATGATGAATTTATAGGTTAGATACAAAAATATTGTTCTTCAAACAATAAAACGATATTTATGCATTATTACCGGACCAGAGACACCTCACTGGCTCCTACTCACCCACACAAATCCTTCCTGTAAATGTTGAGGGGTGTATAGACAACATGCCAATACATGTAGTTTGAAATTGCTGTAGTCAGTTCAGGTACGCTTTAAAATACAATTGTCCCCAATTAACTTAAATTGAACCTGAGACGACGGGAAATAACGTTTTATACATATCTGGGGCTTCTTCCAGCCCCCTCCACGCAGATCGCTCCCACGCAGCCGTCCAAAGCCTCCTAAATTCTCTGTAAGCAGCCCATTGGGCATACTGCACATACGCAGCCCGGCCACGCAAGCCCACCCCGCTCTCGCCACCAGGAGCGAGATGGGGAAGCGCGCTTGGCCGCACTGCGCTGACTGGCCAAAGATAACAGGGCTGCTACTGGAAGATCCAGGAGTCCTTGGATGGCGGCGAGGGAACGATCTGCATGGAGGGGGCTGGAAGAAGCCCCAGGTATGTATAAAGGTTTCCCTCCTTTCGTCTCAGGTGTGCTTTAAGCCTAATAGTAATTTTCTCAACCACGTGTTTAGTACTTTTACACTACTGGAAAGGTACTTCGTAGACAAGATTAAAAAAAAAAAAAGAAAAGAAATCTTAGAAGACATCAGGCAAAAAAAAAAAAAAAAAAAAAAAAAAAAAAAAAAAAGTTTCACTTACGGTACCTGGGGCTTCTACCAGCCCCATGCAGCCATCCTGTGCCCTCGTAGTCACTCACTGCTGCTCCAGTTCCCCGCCGCCAGCTAGTTTCGTTTTTGCCGACCTTGGGGTCGGCGGGCCGCATTGTGTACATTTTTACGCATTCCCGCTAGTGTAGGAACATCAACGCATACTTTTTTTCGCGTTAGCGGTTCAATGCTAATACATTTTCACGTTGCAATGCCGTTTTGTTTTTGCTGAGGTCGGCAACAACAAAACTAGCTGGCAGCGGGGGACTGGAGCAGCAGTGAGCGACTACAAGGGCACAGGATAGCTGCATGAAACTTTTTTTGCCTGACGATTCATGGCCTTAAGAAGGCCATACATCTATAGACTTGGTGGCAGATCGACCATCAGATTCGAGAATGAAAATCGGTTCCGCCAAGTGCATGGTCACATGTATTGAACAGACATGCTGGAAAACCTCTAGTTGATATGCTCGATCGGGTGCTCAGTGGTAACAATGTGTGATAATCGCAGAAGAACAGGACATTTCCCCACCCCTACCAGGTGCCTGTGCAGTTATACTTCACCTGTCACGCCATCCACGCTAAATGTCCGTGCCCCATTCAGGTCCCATGTGACTACAAGCATATAGCAACTGTGTGACGTTACATACACTGCCCACATGCTATAACACTGGTAAACACGTGGTGGCGCAAATGCAGAAGTACAATGAGGATGTTGGACAGGTACACTATACTGCACAGCCATGAGGGGGGTGTCAGCTGTCAGGGGCAGCGTGGTGGTGTCACAAAGCAGATTCCTGTGGCTGGATAGTGTAATGGTTAAGACCAGGGTTTGAATCTAGACTCTTCCTGTTCAGTAAGCCAGGACCTATTCAGCTGGGGACCTTGGGCAAGACTCCCGAACACTGCTACCGCCTACTGAGTGCTCCCCTAGGGGCTGCAGCTCTGGTGCTTTGAGTCCGCCAGGCGAAAAAATGCGATATAAATGTTATTTGTGTTGTCTGTCTTGAAAATCGACGAAGAATTGGCTTGCAGTTTATGGCAGCTTACCGATTCGATCAGAGTGGCGAGATCTGTCTCTTGGTCAATAGACCAGCAAAATCGTCAGATGTCTTTAGGAGAAAAGTTCATGGAATCAGGGCCTAGGTATCCACTCCTGTCACTCAGTCCAAAGAAAGACGAATGTAGGTCAGGCAACAGCTGCAGGACACTTCTACCAGAACTAGCCCATCAAAATTTCAGATGTAATGAAAACAATTTTAACAATAATAGGACATTGGATTTCAGTCTGACTTGTTACAAGGCAGCAAGCATCTATTTTCTGTGACCGAAGATGCACTTTATTTGTGCTTTCCAAGAAATCCATTTAAATGATTTTTTAGTTAGGCATAAAAGCCATTCTTAAAATCTGATTCACCGAGAATCCTAGGTTCTAAACCGCAACAATAACTACTCAAGGTGACCTTGAGGTCTCACCATCCCTTCAGATGTCACAGGCTCAATACACTTTTACAGAGGAAGAAAGAGCTGAGGCAAGGTAATGAGATGGCCATCGGCGCAGTGCGGGACATGAAAGAAGAAGACTACATGTATGTAAAAACAAATCTTAGCCCACTACTGTGGGGAAATCGTATAGCCTGCAGGCAGAAGCCTCTGACGCAAAGGACTATTTCCAGGCACTTATGTTTGAAGCTGAACAAGTGGATACTCAATATTATAATTAACCATCAGGATGGTCTTCACAGGGGCAGAACAGAATATTCAAAGAAGCCATACATAAATTAATGCAGATGAAGCACACAGTAGACTTTAGAAATCATTCTAGAACATGGAGAGCCTTTGAAAAAAACTATTGGAAGTTATTACCTACCTGAGCTCTTTAAACAGGTCAACACTTTGATGTGTCATCAGGTTGTTAAGAAGCCACTCAAGGCACCTGCGATAAGAGAGAATGCATGTGAGCTGGCCATTGGATAAAAGAGTAATTGAACTCGGGATATAGATGAGAGTGAGAGGGATGGGGGGAAAGAGAAAAATATATATTCTATATATACATACACACACACACACACACACACACACACACACACACACACACACACACAAAAGAGGGATCGAGAGAGAGAGAGAGAGGGATCGAGCATGTGTGAGTTTGTTTTTTTTGGGGGGGGGAGATATCAGGTACCGCAGGGAGCAGTTGGGATCCTAGGGGGCACCTTGACAATTTCACAGGGGGTTCCCTGGGTTGTTGTTATGCCAATGTGTCTTGTAGTCAAATATGAGCCATTTTAAAAAATAATGATATTAAATAGACTTTTATTTTACTGTTATTGACTGTAAAGTAGTTTAAATAGATATTTCTTATATTTGGTGCCTATATTGAATCTAACATCAAAGCTTTTCTTTTCTTGTGTGGAGGGGCTACAAAAGGACCAAAAAGCTCTCTTACTACAATGCTATGCAAACCAAAAGTTTGCCTTCTCAAAACAGAAGGTATTTGTGATAATTCAGATTGGAGTGAGCATATGATGTCTCGCACGACAATGCATCACTGCTGAATATGCAAATAATCCTTTGTTGTACCTGTAAGCTAAACACACCTCCTGATTTGCACATTCAACAGAGATGCATCATGGGAAACATCATATTCTCACTCCAACTTGAATAATCACAAATACTCTCGGTTTTAAGAAGGCAAACTTGTTTTGGCTTACTAAAATGAGGAATAATAGGACCACTGTCACGAAAAAGTAAAAAGTAAAATACATGTGTACACATACATATAAGAAGTGCATTTCTCCCAGACTAAAATGATCCATAAATTATTTGTCTGCTATGTTGCTGTCACTTACAGTAAGTAGTAAAATTCTGACAGAACTGACAGGTTTTGGACTAGTCCATTTCCTCATGAGTCTCAGTATTTCCTTCATTCTTTACAAAAGCACTCTCTGGAAAGGATCTATACAAAGAGGTCAGCCATTCTCCCTGCTCACTTGCACACTATTTTGGCAGTTGGACAGAGGAACTGCTGCTCAGTAATATAAGGAAAGCTACAATTTAATGCCCAACACCCCCAGATTCGAACAATCCTTAAGAATAGATGGGAAATCCTTTTACAGGACCCATACCTTTGCCCCATCATACCACACAACCCCGCCATCACATTTAGAAGAGCACCTAACCTAAAAAGTATCCTAGCACCCAGCCGGCTAAGAACACCCACAACTGTCAATCATACCTACAACCAACACACACCCGGATGCTCACCTTGCCATAACACCAGATGCATGGCCTGCCCGTTTTGCAAACCACCACGGTCTTTCAATCCAATATTACTCAGCTGCAATACCCAATCAAAAACCACGTAACCTGCACCTCTAGATACGTTATCTACATCATCTCCTGCCCCTGTCACCTCCAGTACGTGGGCCGGACCACCCAACCAGCACGCAGCAGAATTGGACAGCACAAAAGAAATATAATAAAAAAAATTCCACTTCATAGCGTATCAAAACACTTTGGCACCCATCACCATAGCGACCCCTCACTGTTCCGCATCACCCTGATCGATTCCATCACACCACAACAGCACAACGCTTTTGAAAAATTGAGGGTGAGGGAAATGTTTTGGATCCAAATACTAAAGACCCTCACGCCAGAGGGCCTCAATGAACAGCTAGAAAAAATCCATTAATCACCCCCAAAAAAAAAATCTCTTTTATCTTCATAGTCGCCTCTTATCATCTTTGTTTCATTTTACTAAATTTTTATTGACAGGCTGATTCCCAAGCCTTTTTACTCTGATGTCCATTATATATGTTCCAGTATGTATGTCATTTTATTATTTTATTATGTCTACTTTTACTTCTCTAAAAAAAAGCAACGTTTCCATTTTTATACTGTACATCTATAGTTTGCATTGATCTAGATACACTGTGTCCAAGACTGCTCATTGTTCCTTCAATATAATCCTTCTAGGACAATATTATGAGAAGCCTCATAGATCACCGGGGCCAACACCACCACTACAAAACCAGTATGTAACCTTCTATTTGATTTCTTATTATCTGAACCTGTATGCAATTTATTTATTTTTTAATTTGTATCCTACCTCTTTTTAGCCTGATTAAGTCACTACGTTTCTATTCTCTTACATGTTGTAGTCATTTTTAAAATCAATGTTCTTCTCAACCTTGTATAAGGTTCACGCCCCTATTTTATGTGGAAACCTATTAATTCAACACTACCAACATTGTCCACTAGATGTCATTAGTACCCAACAATGAAGATAAAGTCAACCCTCTTAAACGTTTGCACACAAAATAACTCAAAAACGTAAGTTACAAACACACTAAGCACTATATATATATATATATATATATATATATATATATATATATATATATATATATATATATATATATATATATATATATATATATATATATATATATATATATATATATATATATATATATATATATATATATATAAATATATATAAATATATATAAATATATATAAATATATATAAATATATATATATATATATATATATATATATATATATATATATATATATATATATATCTATCAAAGATCCACATTATAGCCCATCTTTCTATTTCCCCGTCCCTGTCTTAATATACACGATCCCTCCCGGGCATTGCCCACAAACAATATGGCGCATCCTCAACTCACACATGCGCACATACAGCGCCCCTAGCCATCCATAGCACTTCCGCCGCCTGGCGGAAATGACGTGATGCCCCACACTTCCCGATGCGGAAGTTCATACACATCAGAGCCGCCGCCACTATCCTACGTGCTGCGTCATAGCGGCACGTAGACGCCCTCTGATGACGCGGCCAGACGGTCGCATCCACCGACAGCGCGACCACAACTGCCCGCCCTGTCAACAAGCAATTAGGGGCGTCACCTGGATTACTTAAACAGCATGTCAGCAACACCTGAGCACAAAGGCGCCAGGTGTGACCCTGACATTACGCTGGTAAGTTCAATGAATCATTGCTCAACCCTCCTGTTTGTTTTACCTGCCTTTTATCTCCCCCATCTCTATTCCTCCCACTAATCCACACTAATCCTGTACAGTTTCATCTCCCCCCTAAATAAATGTCCATATACTCTTCACTATTAGCGTACTGTGTACTATCGTCCCACTACCACGATATTAAACAGCACCACAGAACTATGGGTTTCTAAGCCTCTATCTACACCTACCAGTCCTGCCTATCCCCACCACCATACCCAACTTACACTGCCTCCCTTGACGATTAAACCTAACTTCACTCCCCCACTGCCCCCCCCCCCCCCCTTAATCAAAACTCACCTCCCACCCCCTCCTCCTATCCTTGGAACAACAAGCCCAGTTACCCATCCATCACACCTCCCGATCTACAAATACACACAACTATGAAAAAAACGATTATCATATTGGACACGTTTTGTCTGATTTCACACCATTGTTTTGCCTTTTGTCACCAGCTGTGTACTCCTCTCTTTACTGCCTGATGAAGCGGGTGTAGACCTGCGAAACGCGTTGTACTAAACCCCTGGAGTGTACCATTAAATTTACTTTTGTTGAATAACAGCATTCTTGTGTCTGCTTGAGGGAGGTAAGTCCACCACTGCCTCCTAAGCAATTTTTAAACATTTTACATATTGTTTTTATCCTTTTGGCGCCTCTGTTCATTTCATAATACAATGCTGCTCAGTAAGTGCTTTTGAAAACAAAGAAAACCTTGAGAATTCCCCATAAGGATATGGACTGGTCCACATCCTGTCAGAATTTTCCTAACTACTGTTAGCGACAAACATAGTAGAAAAGTAATTTATACCTTATTTTACTCATGAGCAAATTTACATTTTATACATATGCATACATACAAATTTAAAAAATGTACAATTTTTTGCAGTAGTAGTCCTTTAATGAAGCATAACTAC